>NC_056743.1:1395117787-1395250287 GCF_019279795.1 Protopterus annectens
TTATGTAGGGCACATGAAAACTTTTTTCCCAACCCTTCTTATTTTCTTTTGTGTGTGGGGGGCCCAATATCACCATTACACAAAGGCCATAGTTGTATTGTGTTGAGCCAGTGTACAACAGGGTGTACACACATGTACATCACTTCTACTGTCTGTGTTGCTTCATGTCTCTGGCCATCCTCCATGGCCATGTGTACACATGTTCTGTCAAATGGTTGTGATGGCCATCTATTTCACATGTCAGTGTTATCCCATATGACATACACCCATAGATGTCATATGCTCCACTGAGGACAGGGTTATGCAGACAAAGGGTGGTATGTATGGGATGTGAGACATCATGTTTTGCAGGATAGTTGAGCAGTGTTGCAGTCAACCCACTGCATGTCATGGACATGTCAGATAGCACATGACATTGTGTGACATTCATAGCAAGGGTATAATCCACAAGGGTGTATCTTGTGGGCCGGTCATACTCCAGCTCCAACACATTCAGAGTGCATGCACACATATGCTCTCTGTACAGTACTGTTTGTATTCCCAACATGTGTAATGCTGATATGTAGTACCTGTCCCTACAGTGAAACACACTTCCACCATTGTATTCACAGTTGTCCACACATCTGGCAATGACAGTTTGGAAGGTTTAGTGTGGGTGTTTCATATAGTCTTCAAATGTTTCACATGGGTAACCACTGTGATGCATTGCAGGTCTGACCAGTTTCTATTAACAGGACCACCATACATTATGTGTACGTGTGTTATGGCAGATTGCATGCAATTAATATGATCTGTGCATTATCAAGCCTGGTAAATAATAACAATCTTACCTGACACAGGCTGCTGTCTCTGCAAAACACCAGAGGTACCTAAACAGGAGTGTCACAGCAGTAAGATCATTATCCATGCCTGTGTAATAGCTACAGGGTACAATGTCCATGTTAGCACATAAGCCAGTACAATACACTATACTATGGAGTATGCACATCTGTGCATACATAGAGTAGCAGACTATAGTATGTGGCATGTGTGCATACATGCCTTGCATATGATGTTACATTACATATTGTACAGTAACACATGTAACTATGCGAAATATAGTTGTGTTATATGTGAAGTACTGACTTACAAGGCAACTCCAGGCTCGGTGGTTGAGAGACACACCCTCCACAATACCAGCTAAAGCTTGTGGATGGAGGTCTGCAGGTGTCCCCAGTTTGGCCAGTAGCTCCTCGGTACATGTGAGAGGGGGCTGGGTGAGTGCCCCCCCACCTGTTGCACCTTGTTCCCTGGCGATTGCATTAGCATGCAATTTCGCCCATCTTATGAGATCAGTGCAGTGTCGGCGCACCTGCTGATAGGTGTGATTGTGACCACCAACATCATTTACCCTCCTGCGGAGTTCCTCTCACAGGGCATCCCACTGCTGTGCATCCTGTGGCACATGGCTGAAGAGTGTTGAATGGTTGTCGAGGAGGTATGGAATGAGGACCTCATCCTCCAAGTGGGTGTATGCTGGCAGCCTGCTACGTGGCATACCTGGAAGACATAATGATGGAGACAGGTCACAGTAACTCACAGAGAAGTGCTGAAGTACAGCTGAACATACATGTGTCACATTTATTAAGATTACAAATAAGTCTTTGCAAATCTACATGACACTAACACCACTGACATTTTTAAGTCACACACATTTGACACTTACTGGTGATGTGATGTTATCACCATATATGTGTGTGTTGTGTGATGACATTGCTCATACTCCATGTGGATGTTGTCTTGACGTGGGCATGTCTGTTTGCCTGTACTGGTGTCTTTACCTATCAGCACATGACTGGATGTGTTCACATTAATGCAATCGGACTTAATGCTGTGTATATGTCACATATATAGTCATACATACCCATTAGGGACATGACCTGTTATCCTGCAGACTTGCAAGCATGTATGTGTTTTGCCATATACATCTACATGGCACTGTACAGCTGTGTAGCATCCTGCCATGTACTGCCTCTGTTGCACATGTGTAACACATGGGACAATAGCTAGCCTGATGGTATTTGCAGAGTTGGATATCAACTATAGCATGTGTGGTCATAGTGAACTGGTAGGCTATATGCCCTGGGCCATTTATGAGGCTAGGCAGACAGGAAAGTTTCAGTGGCCAGTTCAAGCAGTGCCACAGAAATGATCCACAGGGCTACTGATATATTTAGCATGTGGTCTTCACACCATGTCACAGAGAGGAGCGATTTGCAGCTTCACTGGACAGGGATGCATAGTATGGCAAGAGTATGTTAAGTGTATGGGACAGAGATCTGTCAGGCATTTTGTGATCCTTGTACTAGAAAGGTGGATGTCCATGAACTATGTGTTTATTTAGGATCAGGATGTGTTAAGTATAGCATGTCCAACATCTCTGGGTTGGACATGGCTTTATTCAGGGTATGCTGCATGCTACATAGTGGAGCTTGGGATTGGGAAGGGCAATGTAGGCTATCTACACATGGGCAATAACCCTTAAAGGAAATATGTGATCTAGTATGGGTGACATGAGTGTTGAGTATGTCTGAACAATTTTATCTTTATTCATGGATGGCACCCTGACATGATCAGGGGTGCCACATACAACTACCTGACTGGTGTAGTGAAGTAACTATCATAGCTACATAGGAATATACACTTAGTTTACTGAGTGTAGCTGGAACACAGTATGGGTGATGGTGTCCTACAACCTGGCAAGGTCATGACATGCAGTGTGAATCAACCCTACTGTCATCTACATCTGTACTGAGTACATCAAATGTGTTGATCATGGTTCATGGCCTTACAGACCAGACTCAGCATGGTAGGTGTGCACTATTTACCCATTATCAATGGTGTCTCCCCCTTTGTGGGGTGTGATAACTGTTGCTGTGCACCATTCGGTGTGTACACAGCCTGACATGGAGCTATGATTGAACATGATTGTGTATGTGGATAGCTGATTGTTCTTACATTTGTGTAGGATGCACCCTGGGATGTTGACAGGTCCCATGAAAGCTGTATGTATGGCTTTAGAGAATGCAGCTTGTACCTGCATAGTTGTTATTACAGGAGTCCTATGTACACATGGATATATAATTAAGGGTACCTGTTGGAGGGGGGGATAGGAGTGGGTTTAGGTTCTCCAAGACCCTATCTGGATGAACAGGTGCTATTTCTGTAGGTGCAGTACTTCCCATGCCATAGTGTTGTGCAGCACAGCAGGTCTTGTCATTGCCATTACGATTAATGACACAGCAATAGAATGCTCTGTGGTTGGCCTCATAATATTTGACTGATTAGTTTCATAGTAGCTTTGTGTGGTTGTATATGGTGTATCTGCATCTTACTGAGGCTGACCAGGGATCACCTGCATTCATGTGTGTTCACACTTGCAACAGTTACTACCTTCTGTGGTACAGTTTAAAGCATGGTACCACCAGTTTGCCTTCTTGTTTGTGTTTGGTTGTTTCTTGGTTCTGTTTCAATGGCACAATCACTGCATGCATGTGACTGCTTAGGGTTCATTTGTGTAGGATTCAGCATTTGCACATGCATTATCCATCTGCATTGGTGCCATGACAGTCACTGCTTTGCTCTTAGGAAACATAACATTGGCATTGGAGACTGACTATGTGTAGCATACTGTTAGCCCTGTTTGTGTGACTACTGTGATCCAGGTCATTGGGGTTGATGGAATCCAACATGCATTGAGCACAGGTGTTGGTACATGAAGAGTCTTCCCAGTTCATAATGGAATAGTTGAGAGTAGTCATTATTATGGTTTTCTGTCTCAGACCTAATCTTCCCCATTACAGCACATTATGACAGTTGGGAAATCCATGGCATGGTGGGTGATCTGTCGCAAGGTGCAATTTGAATTCCACTTTGGCACAAAGGTAGTTGCTCAGCATAATGCATCTGAAGTTATGCAAGTGCAACAAGCGTGAAGGTGTACATATCCTTCAGGAATATGGACACACTTGCGGCCCGTGTGTTCCAATAATGGATAATGGGCAAGAGGTGAGGTATGTGTTATAACATGGTCATGCAGATGTGCTCTCTGGAGCACTGAAACCTGCCACAGCCACTGCACAAATATGTTTTCCATGTTAGGGATTGACATATGTATGTCCATATAGTGTTTCTGACATGTATCATTGTGTAGCAAGACCCGCAGTTTATTGCTTGGCTGTCCCTGTAACAGCAGTGGACCTTCACTTGAACTGTGCATGATGAAGGCACTATAGGGGAAGCATGAGATCTAGGCAGTATCCAGATTCTCAGGGGTGACATGTGCAGATCCTGTCTGGCAAAGCATCATGGTCTGTCAACCATGTTATCCCAGGCAGACAGATACTGGATACCCTTTGACTTGACCACTACATTAGACAATTGTGGAATACAATCCTGTTGTCCCTGTACTGCAGTATCATTTTGGCCAATGGCAGAATGCTACCCAGGCCTTGGGACATACCTGCATGGGCTACAAGACCTGACAGTTCCTAGATGTGTTTCCATGCAGTCCAGGCTCCTGCATCACAGGTCCTGCACAACAACATGGAATATGCCTGAGCCATGTATATAGTTGAAAAGGTGGTCTGAGTGTATGGGTATGTGGCTAATCATGGCAGACAGGCAGCTGACAGTATGTATGCCCTCGTATAGGATAGTGTGTAACATAGGGCTAGAGTTTGCATTCACAAATGAGTACTGTTGGGCATGCTTCCGGCCACATGTTCTGAGGTGTGGCAAAATTATGCAAACCATGTCATACAGTTTGTGTATTTCATTGTCTGTCTCTTCCAGCTTGGGAGGTCACTTGTTTGGCCAGATACTTAGAAGCGTCTGTCAATGTGTGTGATTTCTGGTAGTGTGTGTGGGTGTCCTTACTGTGTTCTGTTAAGGGTATATGTTGGTTGTGATGATGAGATGCATGTGTTAACCTACACCTCATGACTGCCCAGTCCAGTCATGGCTGTAGACTGGGCTGCCTTCCAGCTTACCCCTATAGCTGCATCACAAACAATGTGTGGGGTGTGGTGTTAGGTGGGTTTGGCAGTGTACATGGCATAGGTTCATAGGTTCATAGGTTCATACTAGGCTATCTGCCCTAGGGCATATATAAGCCTAGCCAGAGTGTGTTTGGCTTTCGCCACCCATTTTAAATTAATTTTGCTATGACCTTTTTCGAGGTTAGTATACTGTGCCTCTGTCTAACAGTGACACAGAAGTGATACCATAAACCTGATCTCCCATCCACTCATCAAGATTCCTCTTGAAGAGAGTCAATGAGGGACTCTGCCTAACCTGGACTGGGAATTTATTCCAGAGTGAAGGGAGCCTCTGGGTTATGAATCTGTCCCTCCAGCATGTCCTATTTATTTCAATGCTGAGGTTCAAGTCTCTCAAGCGCGTAGCTTGATGGGATTTGTATTTTCTGAGGTGTAGCATGTCCATTTAATTTCGGGTTGGACATGGCTTTATACGTCAGGCACAGATCGCCTCTGAGCAGACGGTATGCCACTGAGTAGAGCTGGAGTTTCCTTAACCGGGCAGCATATGGCATCTGTTTGAGCCCTATGATCCTCTTGGTGAGGTACTTTTGGGGTTTCTCCAGTTGCTGCAGGTGTCTGGTAAGGTACATCCCAAAAGGGGCATTGTACTCAATTATGGGCCTGATGAGGGAAGGCACGATGACCTCCCCTGATCTAGATGTGAATCCCTTCATGATCAGGTGCGCTATATAAAATGTTTTTCTAACCACTTTGGCCACATGGTTGTCAAATGAGAGATTGCTATCAACTTGGGACCCCAGGTCCCTAATTACTTCTTCTGTACTTAATGGATTACCACCTAGGTGGTAATTTGTGGGCACTTTGTTTTTGCCAAAGGGGATGACTATACACTTTTTGGCGTTTAGCTTGAGGCCATGGCTCTGGCACCAGTTGTCTGTTTCTATGAGGCCCTTTTGGAGGATGCTTGTGTCAACTGGAGAGTCGATTATGGCGCCCAGTTTGCAGTCATCTGCGAACTTAGTCAGCCACAGTCCTTCTGTGTTGGCCTGTACCTCTGAGAAATATATACCGAACAAGAGAGGTCCCAGGACTGAGTCTTGGGGGACGCCACTTGTAACTGGTTTGGAGTCTGACATGGCTCAAGTAATTCTAACCATGTGGGTTCTGTCCTTGAGCCAGTCTGCAACCCATCTAGTGATACAGGGGTTTATAGTTAAGCTGGTGAGCTTATCTATAATGCCCAAGTGGGGTATTGTATCAAAGGCTTTTGCGAGGTCCAGGTAGGCTGTGTGGACCACCTTCCCCTCATCAATGGCCTTGGTGACTGTTTCAAAGAAATCAACCAGGTTTAAGAGGCAGGATCTGCCCTTAACAAAGCCGAACTGGGTAGGATCTAGTGTCTGTACGTCCCCAATATCTTTATTTATGAGGTCCATGATGATCCTTTCCATAGCTTTGCAGACCAAGCTAGTCAGGCTTATGGGGTGATAGTTTCCAGGATCCATTGAGGCACCACCTTTGTGGAGAGGGACCACTGTTGCTGTACGCCACTCTTTGGGTACATATCCTGTAGTAAGGCTGAGATTGAACAGTAGTTTTATGTTTGGTTTTAGCTCTTCTTGGAGTTCATGTAGGATACAGCCTGGGACACCATCTGGTCCCATTGATGATGTGTTTTTTGCCTTGGAGAGGGCAGCTCTTACCTGAGCATCTGAGATGTCAGGGGGACAGCACTCTGCTGGGATAAATATTTGCCCTTTTGGTGGGGAGGGGTGGAAGAAGTTTGCGCTGAACCTGTCAGCTAGGATGTTGGCAATGTCTGTGGGTTTGGTGTATTTTTTGTCATTTTGGACTAATTCTGAGCATATCTGGGAATTCCCAACCAGGTTCCTAACATAACTAAAGAAAGCCTTGTGATTATCCTTAGTGTCCTGTGCAATTTTTCTCTTGAAGCTGGCCTTAGACGATTTTATGAGTGCCCATAGTTTTTTGCTAATACTGATCAGAGATGCCTTCCCTTTTTGGGATTTTGCTCTATCATGTAGTAGCTTCCTCCTTCTAATGTATAGTTTGTTTATGGCTGGGGTCCACCAGACAGGACGTCTGCCTTTGGAGGATTGGGTCTTGGTTTTATTTGGAATTGCATGATCCATGCATTTCTGAAGGTGTTCATAGAATGCGTTTATAAAGGATTCTGCGGTCTGGGCCATATTTTTCACAGGCCCAGGGGCTTTGAAGGATTCCACCTCGATTTTGAGGAGTGTGAAATTTGCTTTAGAGAAATTTTTCACTGTGGTTTTCAGGACAGTTGGTGGAGTCGGGATGTGAATATCCAGTGAGATTAGTTTATGGTCTGATCTTACCAGTGAGGGATACACTTCTGGTCTGGAGCATAGAGTCCTCATGTTGGTGATGATCAGGTCCAGTATGTTTTTCCCTCTTGTGGGAGTGGTGACAAGTTGTTCCATAGCATTTGAGTTTATAAATTCTAGGAACCTTTGGGCTAGGGAGTTGGAGCTAGCGTAATGCTCCCAGTCTATGTTTGGGTAGTTGAAGTCGCCCAATATAATGGTGTTTGGAGAGACCTTCATATTTTCCAGTGTTCACAGGAAGGCCGGGTGGGGTTCCCGGGTTTGAGAGGGTGGTCTGCAGCATGCTATAAACTGGAAGGCAGTTTTACCCACTGTTAGTTGCACATGGATAGTCTCTGATGTTTCGTGCTGTGCCACCAACCTGGAGGTGTGGGTATCTTTGACGAATATTGATACTCCCCCCTCCTTTTGTAGTACGGTCCATGTTTTGGGGCCAAAAAGCATGGTATGAGGTATAACCTGGTAGTGCTGGGGTGCTCTCGGGAGCCTTGAACCAGGTTTCTGTTACTGCACAGATATCAATGTTCTCCATGCTAAGGAGAGTTTCAAGTGCGTGCATCTTGAGGTTTAGACTTCTGGCATTGAGTAGCATTACTCTTAGTTTCTTATCCCTTGTGATACCTATGGGGGTGGGTTTGTCTTTTGAGCCTTGCCTAAAAAAGGCACTATGGGGGTAGCAAGAGCCTTTGCCAATATCCGAAAGCCCACGGGTGACAGGTGCAAGCCGTCCCTAGCGAAGCATCGTGGCTTGTCGAGCATGTCATCCCAGGCTGACAGGCATTGGATCCCCTTTGAATGACACCAATACTTAAGCCAATTGTTGAAATTGATCATCTTGTCTTCATACTGTGGCATCATTCTTGGTGAGGGTAAGATGCTACTCAAGGTCAGGGTCATACCGGCCTGGGCTACATGCTCAGAGAGCATCTCTATGTCTCTTTTCATGTAGTCCAGGGAGGTACATCGCAGGTCATTCACACCAGCATGGACAATGACTGAGTCATATTTGTACTTGCCTTGGAGTGACCTGATTGCTTGTGTTATGTGGTGGATCCTAGCACCCAACAGGCAGCCCACCATGACCTTCTCCTTGTTCAGCCTGGTGAGCGGGATGTCAGTGTGCCTGACGATAGATTCACCTATTACAAGTGTATCAGGTGTGTTGTTTAGCCTTAAGGGCTGTGACTGTTCGGCACACTGGCTTTGTGAGCTATGTGTTGCATGAGTTTTGTTTTGGGGTAGCGGTTGCTTGGGTGTCTGCTTTGGAGGTCTCTGCTGCAGATTTTTATTTAGAGCCTCCAAGTATGTTTTTGTGTGTTTATGTGTTTGGCTTGCTGTCATGGTAGGTCTATGTGAGATTGGAATTGTAGTGAGTGTGGTTTCCTTCTCCTCCTGACTGGTTTTGCCAGTACTGAGTTGAGAGAGCTTAGCCTCCAGAATGGCTATATGGTTGCATCTCTCACATGTGTTGGAATTTGTTGGGAGGAGGAGAGGGCTGTCTGTGTACATGAGGCAGTTGTAACATTGCCTCAAGATTCCCAGATTCACCAGCTGGACCGGAGAGGAGATTGACAACTGACCTTTGGACATGCTAGAATAGTAGTGGGAATTCCTTTATAATTGAAAAAAAGGGCCAATGGGGAACGAGGTACTCAAGGGGAGTTTGTGAGGGTGTAGTGCTTTTAATATTTTAGTGCTGACTTATATAATTGCTTTAGTGAGCAAGTAACTTAAATGCAATGTGTTTCAGGTAAGTTAAATGCAAAAATGACAAACAGTAACTTTCTTTCAAGTGAAACAAGGAAATAAGTACAGTAAGCAATGCAGATATCACTAGGGATCCACAGAAGCGCTGAAAAGCCGTGTTTTAGGTGGAATTAGCGTTTCAGGGAAATAACAAGCAAACAAACAAGCAGCATACAAATAAAGCTAGATTCAGCAGGCCTGGATCTAGTGTATGCTACAGCAAACAAGGTGTACCAATTTCAGTAAGAAACAGTTCAAATATGCAGGCACTATAAGCCTTTAACCAGAAATTCCCAGCTCAGAAGGGCAGAGTCCAGCCTCTCCTCCCACAAGAGTGCAGACCACGAACCCTTTTAATGTAAAATAACTGGCCTGAAGCCCAAGTGCTTAAAACAGAATTAATACACTTTTAGAATAACAGACACTGAGCCCTCAATCAGTAGTTCCCAACTTAGAAGGATGTAAGCTACCTGTCCTGCCACCACAGTGCAGACCACAAACCTTCCTAATGTAAAACAACTGGTCTGAAGCCCAAGTGCTTAAACTAAAAGGCTTAGAATGAGTTACACCAAGCAGTAATAAATACAATTGAGTTCTTTTAAGATGGTGCAAAAGCAAAATAAAATAGGAAGAAACACAAATACAGTAAAAGCAGATTACATTCCCCCAGGATGGCCACATACACAAAGCTGACATTAGTAAACACCAGTAGCTGTCTAGTGGGCATGCCTGTATGAGCATTCAGTACTACAAGTACCAAGTACTGCATTTAGTTTACTTATTGCATATGAAGATGTTTTAGACAGTGATGCCAACATGTAAATATTTGTGTTATGGATGTGACAACACTGGCTATTACGGAAACATTGTAGCTACCTTTAGCAGCAATCCTCTTCTGAGGAGCACATCACATCTGGTTAATTGATTACAGATTATGCAAGTGTCTACAGGTCTGTTTCCTTCTCTGGGTATATACTCACATATCCACCAGGACCATGAGCTCTGTTGGGCACAGACACCCACTCTCCAAACAGAGTCATGTATCAATATACTCTGATGCCACTATCAACATGATCAGGATATAATCAGATAGTGTAAGCCATCACCTATGAAGCAGCTATTACACATGGGCAGCAGTCTCCTACATCTTATACTCCTACTGTGGATGTTACACTGGAGTTAAATATGATATGCAACCTGTTTCATTACCAGTACTGTGCACTACCTTATATACAGTATGTGCAAGCGGTTGTTAGTCACACTGTACTCATCCCTCATTAGACCCATTATAGAATACAACGCCCCATTTGGTATGTACCTCTCAAGACATCTGCAACAACTGGAAAGGCTGCAGAAATACCTCACTAAAAAAATCACAGGCCTAAAGCAGATGCCCTATGCTGACCGCCTTAAAAAACTCCAGCTATACTCTGGCGCATATTGTCTACTCAGAGGCGATCTCTGCTTAACATACAAGGCCATGTCAAACCCAGAGCAGTTGGACATGCTACACTATGCTCCAGGGATCTAAACCTTGTCATCACAATAAACAAAACATGCTGGAGGGATGGGTTCCTGACCAAGAGGCTCCCCAGACTCTGGAATAGATTGCCCATACTTGTCAAGCAGACTGCCACTTTGACCCTCTTCCAAAGGAACCTTGACAATTGGATGGGAGAAAGGAAATTCACCACAGGGAGCATGTCAGTCACCCTGCTAGACAGGGGTCCAGGGAAGTAAATAGTGTGGGAAGAAATAGCCAGGGAATTGTTATGGCTAGGCTTGTATAGGCCCTAGGGCTGATAACCTAGTACCAACCTATGAACCTATGAACCTGTTAGGTTGGCAATGAGAGGTTAGGCTACACAAACCTGGTAGTTCAACCAGTGTATCTCTACTCTCAATATCCACTCTAAGTAGGTGTGCACATAGTCATTTGGCCCAGCCCTGTAACAAGGGTCACTACATATTTGCATAACATGTCCACATGCACAGCTGTTATTGCTTGTAAACAACACTAGAGATATCCAGCCCTGTAACAAGGGTCACTACACATTTGCATAACATGTACACATGCACAGCTGTTATTGCTTGCAAACAATACTAGAGAGGTCCAGCCCTGTAACAAGTGTCACTATACATTTGCATAACATGTACACATGCACAGCTGTTATTGCTTGCAAACAATACTAGAGAGGTGGATATTACATGTGTTATGTGCATGGATAGTTACCTAACTCTTCCAATTACCTTTGCGATCATGCAGCTAAACTGTCAGATGAATACAAGTGATATGTATCCTGTTATTGAGTATTGTAATTGCCAATAGACGTAACTACTGTTTGCATAACATAACAGAACTGCTATGTAGAATGGAATACAGATCTGCCTAAAATACTGTACATTACACAGTTATTGGCACAATATCCCGTAATGCAAACCATATTTGCACAGTAAGCCCACCTTTGACATGTTCATCTTACTTATTCACCCATACATATGTTGATTGTTACAATATATCGACATATACTATCCCTTGTTATAGCACATACTTGTTGGACCAATCCTGACACTGATAGTGGCTGGAAGCGAATTGGTGAGTTCCAAGCCCATATCATCCCTTGTGGTGTATGAGGAGTTTGCCTTGTGACCTACAGCAGTACACACACAGAATACTACAAGCATTACTACTGCTCAACAATACATCGCTACAAGATAGCTATTTCCACTATATGCATTGATTACACTGTAATTCTTACAGAACAGGTACTACATACACAGACATACTATATGTTATACATACCTTCTTAGTAATTGGAGGTGTTATTGACTAGTATAATACTCATTTTTGATTTGTCTTTCAGTGTTTAGTACTGTCCTACAGGTAGATACAGATGGTTTGAACTTGTGACAAGGCAACCTTTTATAGTTTCAGATCAGTAACGTGCTATCCCGATAACCAGTTGGTGTTCCTAAGTAGCTAATTAGATGCACATCAGCTGTGCTGCTACTGCCATAACCAATACCATGGCAACAGTGGAGTATAATTGAGTACTCCACTTGGGTATTGTCCCATTGCCTTACTTATGAGGAAGACCACCTGGAAGTGTTGTTTGGAATCCATTGCAACAGCTGTATGGAGACAAACAGTAATATATTGTGTGTAATGCCTAGAGGATTTGGTCTAAATGTGAGTACTGCTGTTATATTTCTGAACATTGCTACTTGTGCAGGGTTTGTCTGTAATTAATACTTCTTCATATGTTTCAGTCTGGCAAGGTTGTTTGACGAGCTCAAGGCTGCATAGCTATGCATGTAATGTTAGGGGGTTTACAGTGTGCTTACCAGACATATTTAGTTTGGTGTTAATGTGTATTATACTGTGCTGATAATCAGTACTCGGTGACACTTCCTGGTGTATGAATCTTTCAACCCTCTGAAATGGGATTAGTTCATACAAACGCTGTAACATCAGCAGCTGTTCAATTGTATAACAGCAACTATTTCACATAGGGCCATGTTAGTGTGTATGTGTCCAGGTATGTTAAAGTTTCAGCAGATGTTGTACAGTAGTTGAATAATTGGTTATGGTATGATAGTATGTATTGATGCAATTATTTTGGTTGTGGGGTAGATGTTGGTGGGTGTACATAGCACATGCAGGTGTGTAGGAACCCCTTTTATACAATGGCTATATGTGTGAGGGTGTTCTTCCCTCTGTGAACACCTGTCCCTTAGTGGACTAATACTATGGTAATTGCAGGCTGATTCATTAAGGCACTGTTAAATGCTTCCTGTATAGCATGAGGTACTGTTAGTCCTTGAATCCTTTTGGCAATCATCGGAATGTAATAAAGTTTTGCAAAATGAAAGCTGTCTGTGTATTTCTGTCATGGATATTTGCAGTCATTGCAATTGTGTTGGTGAGTGTGTCCATAGAACCTATTTGTAATAGTGTATTGGCATATACTCTTCATATGTTATGTTCATATTGTTTGGGGGGGGTGGAATGTGTGATTGCTATGGTCCATGTTATACTCAGATATGAACACTTCAGATGTTGTCTACACACATGTATGTATGTATATATATATATACATATATATATATATATATATATATATGTATATATATATATATATATACATATATATATTATTTTATATTATTGCATACATTTATCTGTGCCTCCATAACCTATCTATATAGCTACATAGCTACATATATATATATATATATATATATATATAAATATATATATATATATATATATATATATATATATATATATATATATATATATATATATATATATATATATATATATATATATATATATATATATATATATATATCTGTATATATCGACATGTCTCTATGTCTCTCTCTCTCTCTCTCTATATATATATATATATATATATATATATATATATCTATATATGAGCATACGCCTTTCATTGGGTACATGGCGGGTTGTCCTATTTCAACACATTCCACCCTTTTGTGTTTTAACCTGTCTGCATACACATTTGGGATAGGTACATCTCAGGTAGCTTAGTGTTCGGTTATTCTGAGGATGGAGTACATGGTTGTGGGTTCTAATCCTGGGAGGTGTTATTTTACCTCTCAGAGTAGGCACTGGTAGGGAAAGTGTGAATAACACACATTTAGGCAGTTGTAAGCAGGTTTGCCTGTGGTCTGCGTGACATTAAGCAAAGGTTAAACCTGTGAAGTGCTTCTCAGTTTACGATGTTTCAGTGCCGCTTACCATCGCGCAAACTCATGGAAACCCACTTACAACTGCCTAACAGTGCTTTAATCCACCTGCATCCAACAGCCCTTATTCTGGCCCTCAAAATAACTTAACAGCCCTTCAAACCGGGACCATGAACACCACATTCACTGACTTTACCACTAAGACATCTGAGATATGTACAAACACTATGGTGTTTAGAATATACATTTTACTACAGGCATTCCTCATACTGAAAACAAATGTGACAGTCAGTTGGTGTACATATGTCTGATACATGTTAATGTTCATATTTTTGTGAAATTAGGTGTTGCAATGTGACATAGGGTATATTATGAATGAGAAAGGTTCTTGTTTTGTGTCCTTTTTATGTTGTCCCCATGTTTCATGTATACCCCTCCAGTTCACTTATTGAATATCTGACCCAGGCCCTCCTTGATGCATGATTTCATTACCCATCATTCCTCCCCCACCCCAATCTTCACATACACAACAACCATCCCTGTTATGGTGAGTTAGGTTAATATTAATAGTTATAATACCAGAGCTGCATTTGTTTTGTGTACAATTCAATTCCTTTGGAGTGCTTCTGTGTCACAAAGTGTGTTCATAGATGTTTATATATATGGCTATTGATGTAACTGTATAATATATATATATATATATATATATATATATATATATATATATATATATATATATGTGTGTTTGTGTGTGTGTGCAGACATCACTGACATATATATATATATATATATATCTATATATATATATATATATTTCATATTAATTTGTAACAGTAATACATATGTAGACTTGACTGTGTTGGTTCACAAACTACAGACCATTACAATGTACTGTACATATGTAAACAAAGTGACTGTCCCATTTGTGATCATTACAGTGGAATGCATATGGTATAAGGTGTAGTCTAAAGACTGTGAAACATGTATACACCTCAGATGGCTTAGTAATATGTCCCATGACTATAGTGTGCATGGTACAGGGTTCAACACCAGCGATGCTTTAAAAAATGTTTTTTACTCCAGAATAAGGCTCATTTAAGCAGTTGTAAGCATGTTTAAAAGTGTTTGTGTGACATTATAGCAGCGGTTAAACACAGTTAAACAAACTTTGTAACGTATAACCTGTGCGTGCAAACACGGCCACATCCGCTAACTACTCAGGATATATACATGTCAGTGATGTAACATCTCACTGTGTGCTTACATAACATTACATTCTCTGTTGACTTTACTCTCCAGCACACATGGGTTTATATGGGTGTTTTGAATGTTTATTATACAGACGATTACTACCTATATATGCAAGCTGTGGTTAAAGTATACTTTTGAACATGATAAACATCCCTGCCTTTATTGGGATTGGAACCTTGAATGCACAGATACTATGCAGATGCTGTAAACATTACACTGTTGACATTAACGTTGCTTCCACCTATTTCCTATTTAGATGATTTCTATGTGCAAGCTAGGCTAAGCAAAGGGTGGGGACCCCAAAACCCACTGAGCTTCACTTACTTTTGAAATAACAACATATAACAAATGTACTGTGAGACAATACATTACATACCTAACTACATTAGGCATAGCCCCTCACTGGCACACTTCAAGGGAAACCTTGTTGTGTGAATGGGTAACAGAATATACACCCCTGAGATCATGTGTCCCAGAACCATACAGCCAAGGGGTAGGGGAGCCTGTCCAGTTTCATAGCTGCGAGACCTGGGGAAATTGAATGGTGTCGAATTGTCACATTAACATGCCCTCTTTAGATCACTAAGTGCCCCTATCACACTTCACCACCCCAGTCTTCAACAGCTTCCAGCAACTCTGCCTGGAATTGCTTCACTGGCTATGCTTGACAGAGGCTCAGTTACTTCTTCAATGGTGCGGAGAAAGCCAATACACTGTAGCTATGCTTCTAATTGCCCTTGGGCAGATAGGTAGTAGGCTATCTGTGAACCTCTAAAGTGTAGGCCATCACAGCCATAATATGTGAATAAACAGACTTTCAGATCACAATATACAGTGAGAAATCACGAGTAATCAGGAAACAATTAAGTACAGCAAGAACATACAGAACACTGATACTAAGTCACTCCAAAAGCCTAACTTGGAAGCTAGAAGACTTGTATAAGTTTAAGGCTTTCTATTGCTTGCCAGCAGGTTACCTACAGGAGAGATGAAAAACAAGCACAGATGGGAAATGTGCATGTAACAATACCATACCGGCCTATGTGTCAGCCTTAGGCTTTAGAATACTGGTCAAGGCTATTGAAACCCCCATGGTGCCTTATTTAGGAGAGTCTAGAAGGTGAATACCAGCTCTGTAAACAGCACAATAGCAGAATCAATGATGGTTATGCTACTCAACACCAGGGGTTGTGATCACAACATGCATGCACTCACAGCATTCCTCAGGCTGGACAACGTCAACATCTGTGCAGTAACTGAGATCTGTCTTAAGGCTCCTGAGAGCACCCCAGCACTATCAGACTACAACCCATACCACACATTTCAGCCACAGAATATGGACAGACACAGACATGGAGGGGGTGTATCCATATTCATTAGGAATACCTACACCTCCAGGTTAGTGGGGCTGCATGATACCTCTGAGATCATCCATGTGCAGCTAATATCAGCCACAACTGCAGTGTAAACTGTGGCCTGCTACAGATCACCCTCCATGACCTAGGACCACCACTCCACCTACCTGAAGACAGTGGAGAACATGACAGTCCTAACACACACCCTGGCATTGGTCGATGTCAACTACCATACCATTAACTGGGAAACTTACTCCAGTACTCACTTCCAGGCTGAGCGCTTCCTGGAATTTATCACCTGATATGGCCTGTATCAGGTGGTAACCTCCTTAACGAGGGGTGGAAACATTCTAGAAGTGGTCATCACCAACATGGGCAACAGGTGCACCACAATGGAGGTTAACCGGTCATGGGTTAGATCTGACCATGAACTATTCACTGTTTCCACACCCAAGCATCTCCACCACCCACAGATACCACAGTGTATACCTTTCCTACAGCTAAATGTACACTACTAGTGACAGGAGTGGGGGGTTTCTCAGCCCCCACACTAAGGGGAAACACTGCTCAAGATACAGACAGATTTAAAATGCAATCTATAAGCACCTACATAGATGTATGGATCATGCCATCACTGGTAAACCAAGGCTCATTCCTCCTAGACAAGGACACCAGTCTGTTGGACCTCTGCAATAAATGGCTATACTACAGAAGTAGGACAATGTTCCAGACAAACAGCAAATCCCATGAAGGGCAGACATCCATTACCACTCTTAGTATGATACATAGGTCCCTCATGACATCATCCAAGGCTAAAATCAGCAGGAAAATGCACAAGGATTTGAAAGATAACCACAAAGCCTTCTTTGGCTATGTCAAGAATCTAAGTGGTGACACACAGATTTGCACTGTGCAGATGAAATATAGCACAAAATATGCTGACCCTACTGATATCGCCAACATCCTTGTAGATACATTCAGTGCATACTTCACCCCCTAAAGAGCCCACAACACTACCCGAAAGGTACAGTATCCCACACATCAGAGACACACAGGTGGAAATGGCCCTCTCTAACAGCAGAACACAGCATCAATGGAGGCAAAGAAGATGTTGTCCCAGACTGCATCTTGCAAACTGTACAAGACAACCTGACCCCCCCCACCTAATTAAGCTTTCTAACCTCAGCCTCTCCACACACTACATGCCCATACAATGGTGTGTGGCAATGGTTATTCCACTCCATCAAGGTGGAATCACAACTGACCATGGTAACTACCACCCCATAAGCCTGACTAGCCTGGTCTGCAATGGTATGGATCGCACCCTCATGGCACTCATTAACAAAGACATTGGTAACCTCCGAACACATGACCCAACCCAGGTCAGCTTGGTTGAGTGCAGTTCATGCCTACTGAACCTGTAAGACATCTTACATACCATCACCAAGATGTTAGATGATGGAGGAGGTGGTTCACACATACTACCTGGACCTCGCCAAGGCTTTTGACACCATGCCCCACTCAGGTATTATTGATAAACACAAAAGCCTGTACATACACCCATACATCACAAGTTGGGTTGCCAATGAGCTTACACACAGAACCCACATGGTATGACTAGCGGTCTCCAGGTCCAACTCTTGACCAGTCATGACTGGTGTCCCACAGGACTCAGTCCTAGGAGCCCTACTGTTTGGCATATACTTCTCAGAGGTACAGGCAAACACAGGTGGTCTACGGCAGACCATGTTTTGCAATGACTGTGAACTGGTAGCCATGATTGATAGTCCAGCTGATACAGACAGCCCTCAAGGGGCCTAACAGAGACCAACACAGGGTGTTAACATCATGGCCTCCAGCCAAATGCCACTACCTGCATGGTCATTCCATTGTGGAATATTAAGCACCCACATATTAACACATAAGTAGCAGCCACTTTAATACGGATGAGGTAATGGGATATCTGGGGACTAAGGTAGATAGTGATCTCCCCTTTGAAAATCATATCTCCAAAGTAGTTAGGACATCCTTCTATGTAGGCCATCTGATTACTAAAGGGTTCCCATCTAGACATACTGGGGTTATAGTGCCCCTTTACTCATCACTCTTCAGTCCCATCATAGGGTATAATAACCCATTTGTGATGTACCTCAGAAGACACTTCTAACAGCTCGGAGATCCACGAATGTACCTCACCAAGGGGATTATTGGCCTCCAACATATGCCCTACGCAGCCAGACTGAATAAAATCCTGCTTTACTCAGTGGCATCTCATTTACCCAGAGATGATCTCTGCTGGCCAACACAGCCATGTCTTACTCAGGCTTAATGGATGTGCTCCACCTATGGGAATCCATGTCACAGTGAGCCACACACTGTAGTGAGCTGAACCTTGTCACAACAATAACTGGAAGATGCTGGAGGGATGGATTCCTGTCACAGGCACTCCCATACTTTGGAACAACATCCATAACTACATTATACAGAGCCCCTCACTAACACTCTGCAAGAGAAACCTTGAAGAGTGGATGGGGAACAGTAGATGCACCCCAGGGATATGCCATTGGCTCTGCTCCACAGAGGGATAGTTAATGAATCAATGGGGTGGCAAAAGCTGACACATTTTGGCTGGGCTTATGAATGGCCTCTGGCAGTTGGCCAAGTATGTACGTATGAACCTATACATACAGTGTCAGCACATGTTGATAGCTTAATTTACTGTTAAGGTGTTTACTTACCTTGTGCCATTGGCAGTTGTGTATGCAATAGCTGAGGTCTGTCTATGTTGGATGCACACAGTAGACTGCCTCTACATGACAATTACAGGAAGTCTTGTGTGTGTGTCATCCATTTTTACTGTGTGGGCAGGTGGAGAAAGGTGTCAGTCCCTATGTGCCTACACTGTCAGTGTGTGTGCTATACTTTCCCTCCTTGCCAAGGCATGGACATACTGGGCATGCCTCCGTCCGCCTACTGGGGCTGGTTCAGGGTGTTCGTGGTCTGAGTACCTCTGTACCTATGGGGCCCTGGAAAATGGTGGTGGGCTGTGAGGGTCTTCACCATTCTGTCCCTGCTACAGCTGTTTCCACAGGATCATATTGTGTAGCATGGCACATACTATGAAGATGTGGGCACAAGTGCCTGAAGAGTACTGCAAGGCTCCACCAGATATGTCCAAGTAATGGAACTGTGATTTCAGCATCCCAAACACACGCTCTATGATGATTCTGGTTTGTGCGTGTGCCTCATTATGGTGTTCCTGCATGGTTGTGTGTGCATTTCTGATGGGAGCCATCATCCATGGTTCCAGTGCATAGCCAGCATCCCCTACCAGGTGGCCATTTGAGATGTCCCCCCTTGGCAAATAATTGATACAGCTGTGAAGCATGCCAGATGTGGGAGTCCATGATAATGCCCTGGGTATTGCACATGACCTGGCAGTTGATGGATGGGTATCCCTTGCTGTTTACGTAATGCCTACCGTGCTCACTGGGTGGTGACTTGATGTGTATGTGCATGCAGTCTATTGCATCCAGTATCTCTGGGTATTCTGCCACACGGTGAAAGAGATGCATATTGCTGGCCAACTCCTCCTGCATTTGGGGGAAGTATATGTGCTCATTGGCATGTGGTAACATGGCATCGAGAACTGATGTAGTACCCTGGATGCTGATGCCTGTGAGATCCCCATGATATCCCCAGTTGGTCTTTGAAATGTACCTGTAGCTAGTATTCTCAGGCTTACACATACCTTCGTATCCACTGGGATGGGTTCCCCTCTGTTTGTTCTGGCTCTGAGGCGTGGCCAGCACAACTCCACAAGTTGCTGTAGGATGTCTCTGTCCACCCTATAATGTTCTACTATCTCTAGATCATGTAGCCCCTGGTAGGTTAGCCTGAGTCTGAACACTCTCTTCCTCCTCTGGTGTTGAGGTGGTCGTGTGCATCATCCTTCACACCACCTTCAGCCTCCAACACATGCTGGTGGATCAAAGCTATGGCAGCCCCTAACATGCACATACGAAAGGTTCCCCATCTGTATTCACCACTGGTGCAGAGCGTATGGGAATACACAAATGCATGTGAGGTGCTTTCACACTTTATAGTATTGTGCTATGGATGCTGCTGATGTCAGTGGGTGTGTATGAGCTATTCCAGCTGCAGCGTGTCTTAATTATGGGTTTTACTATGAGTACTGCAAGTGTGGGGCCTTTACTGTGGAGATATGCTTGCCTGCCTTGATTAATCTGTCGCCCTTTAATTCACTTTTTAACCTGGATCCCCTCCCATTATCAAGCATGCATCCACCTGCCATCTTTATTGTTTTGTACTTTCCCTACCCAGTAATGGCAAAATGTGTCTTTTAGCTGATATACTGCAAATTGGCTTTGTTCTGCTTTAACACTTTACTGTTTTCTTTGCAGTACAGCCCCTCCCCTTTCCTGTTCTGCAGGTAGCTGCTTGCAGCCTTGTTAGCTGTTGTCAATGGCCCACTGTAGGCTCCTAGGTGTTAATTAGTCATTTGTACTCCAATTTCCCTGCTGCAGCATTTCTTTATTTCTTTCCTATATCCTTCCCATTTTAGCTGCAGTGCACACTGCGCAAACCCATTTAGCGGGTTTACACACGTTTTCATCTCCGTTCTCATGCATACTCAGTTACCTTGTGCACTCTCAGCTAAGCAAAGCTATGGCCAGTTCAACACACCCCTATCCTGCAGCTTTGCCTAGCTAGGGGCAAACTGGTTTAGCAATGCTCCAATGTGATTACAGCAATGGCGAGACACCCCTCTCTTGATGTCATCTTTATCTCAAGGGCACACCTTGGTGTTATAACGCTATGCTGTGAGGTGCATCCTTACACTAGCGGGGAATCTATGATTCAATATTACTTCTCTCATTTGCATTGCATTGCATTGCCTACTAATTCCTAGCTACCGTACATAACATTGTCACAGCCCCTTAGCAACCCTTGCGCCATAGTATGGTGTAGCATGCCTGCCATGACTATTATGGGGAAATCATGATATGTGTTACATTGCAGTTTTATTCTATATTTTATATTTTTATATTTTCCTTGCAATACCCTTTGCGCGCTGCTGCCCTGCGCTTCCACTTCGTGATAGTGCAACTATATATATTAAATGCTAATTTTATATTTTGTACATATGTTTATGCCAATGGCTATATATTTAGCCACTGGCATATATTAACAATATAATACATGTGTTTGGTAGGCTGTCATGGCTCCGATTTTATGTTGGCAAAAATGTAAACCGTTGTCTATGGTTTACATTTCTGCATGCTTACACTATGCCTGCACCACTTCCTGGATCACTACATACTTTCATTTGCATGCTACACTGCTGCATATGGGGTAATTAGCATACAGGACCCGGAAGTTGTGCGGGCATAGCGTACGCAGGTAGTGCACATGGGAGCAGCTCGTACATGGATCGCTCGGCGGCCATATTTGGTGTTAGAACGCCGACGCTACGCCTGCACCTGGCGCAAGCTTTATGAATCCCGGGTAATGTTTATGTGAGAGAATATTTTTCTAGCATTTCCCAGACTTAAATTCCTCATAATAACAAAAGGGTCATATTGTTGCACTAAAATTCATTTTGCTGCTTTCAATATTTTTTCCTTGCTTTATCAAATTATATCAGTTCTTCACTGTTTTTGTGACTAAGGTTGCTGGCTTTAGACAAAAGGTACAGGGTTTGATTCTGTCCTCACATATTGCCTAGGCTTAAAATGGTCCTTCAGGGCAGTTAGCTTTGTAATCACCTATAAAGGGAAAATATACTACTACATTTGTTCGGCTAAAATAATGGATGGCTCAACCTAAAAGGTGTGAGTAGATCAGGAAAAAAAGGACTGTGATTAGAAGGCTGAAACTTCCTGTAGATAACCCTCCCCCTACCCTACACAGACAAATCTTGAGCATGCTTAGAATTACACACTGCTCAAGGTAAACAGTTCAGAATGTAAACAAAGAAACGCTGGGATTGTCCCTTTAACAGTTGGTGCCTGGTATAATGGTTAAGGTGCTTACCTCACAGACAGACTCAGTTTGGTGCAGCTGATCCAAGTCTGGCAACTTAGTCAGAGTCCTGGAGTGGATCTCAACTAAATTAGAGGCATCCAGTGGGATCTGCAAAAAAAACTAAGTATATTTTAAGATTGTATTGTACTTTTTTGAACTTTTTTTTTGTCTTGAATTGCTGTTCCATTTTTTACTTTTGTTGCTGCTTTAATTGTTATTCCCTGCACTTTGTTATCCTAATTTTACTGTATCTCATAACATAGGCTAGATTCAGATCTGCGGAATCTAGGCTGTTTGGATTTACTGAGCACTCAAACCAGCCATCCTACATTAGGAAGACCCTCCTGCACCCTTCTGGCTGAAGTGTGCAGTGCAGGACACATCTGAGTTGGGGAATTTTGGTGGAAGGCTTAGTGTTGGGCTTTCCTATTGGCTAGTTAGAATTACAACTCTTTAATTTAATTTATATTTAAGCACTGCATTTATGTGTAGCTGCGTGCCATGTAGCAGGGTTTATTCCTGACATGTATAGACACAAACACGTAGCAAGACACATTTTCCCTTGATAACTGCCAGTGAGCCATCCTAAGCTTCCCTGCTCATTGCAGTTGTGCACTGCTGCCTGCAGAGCAACTCAGTGGTGCATTCTGAGGTGCCAGTGCAGGTTTCTACTACTAACCCTCCTCAGTAAAACCTAGTCCATCTTGTCCACGCCCCCTGCTTATTACAGAACACACCTGACATAACGGATGAACAGTTTTCCACGTTTCTCAAGCCAGCCTGATTGACACAGTCATCCTGATGCAACATAGCAATTACTTCATGATTACTGACAACCTATTACTCCTAAAGCATACAAATACAATATGTGAGAGATATATCTATACTATGAATCTGGAGTCAATGCTATCTCTCTCTCTCTCTCTCACATAACAACAAACCAGATATCAAACAGGTTGTCAGCGCAAACATTTCACCTCTTCCACAAACCAAGTGCTCAACACATAAATCCACATATGTGGAGGTACTCACTAGAAGTTTACCAAAAAAGCAAAGACCTCACAAGTGCAAAACGTCTTCACCCAATACAGTCCCAACCAAATCCACTACACATAAAATCACATGCATCAGTGTCACACCCAACAAACTCCTAAGGCAAAACACCTCAAAATCAAATGTCTTGGTCACAGCTGACGCTATAGTGAGGCACACAGATGTCCCCCTCACCAGGCTGGATTACGAGAAGGTCATGGTCAGCTGCCTTTCAGGTGCCAAGATCCACCAGATCACACACGCACTCAAGTATATCAACAACAAGTACTGTTATGACTCTGTCATAGGCCATGTTGGAGTGAATGACTTGAGATGCACCTCACTAGACTACATGAAGAGAGAAATGACTGATCTTTCAGATTATGTGCCCCAGGCAGGTATGCCCTTAGCACTAAACAGCATTTTATGTTCACCCAGGATGATGCCTCAATGCAAACAAGAAATGATTGACTTCAACAATTGGCTTAGTTTCTGGTGTCACTCCAGGGGATCCAGTATTTGTCAGCCTGAGATGATATGGCCGACAGACCATGCTGCTTTGCCAGAGATAATCTTCACCTGTTACCTCTTGGCTTTCAGTTAGTGGCAAAGGTACTTGCCTACCCCATAGTGCCTTTTTTTAGCAAATATTATAAGAACAAAATTCCCAATATAAAAGTATCCTGTAGAAGCAAACTCATGTTTATGCTGCTTAAGGCTAGGAGTCTAAATCAGAAACTAGACTCACTGGAAGCACTCCTTACTTTGGAAGATACCGATGTCTGTGCTGTCAGAGACATGGTTCAAGGCCACAGAGAGTACTTTGGCCATGTAAGACTGCAATGCCTTCCACACATTCAGACCACAAAATGAATGTGAAAGAACCAAAGGAGGAAGTGTATCCATCTTCATTAAAAACAAATACACCTCAAGAGTTATTCCAAGTCCAACTAACTGCAGGAAAGACCCCCTTCCACATCACTGTTAGCTGTAGTATCCCCCCCACCTTGAACTCCAAAAGCCACACTGCCTATCTGGATCTAGTTGAGTCACTCACAGTATAGCCAAACACCCTGGTCTTAGGTGACTTTAACTATCCTACCATCAATTGGGAAAAATATATGAGCATAAACACTCTCACCCTAAGATTCCTGGACTTTGTTAACACAAATTTTCTGGAACAGAGAGTCTGCACCCTCACAAGGGGCTCTAATGTCCTTGACCTAGTACTCACCGACATGAGCTATCGCTACAACAACCCATGTGTGGAACCCACCCTGATAAATTCTGATTATGTCAGTCTCTTTCAAAGTAATGATCATACCTGACCCCCTCAGGATAAAAAAGGTTAAAAAACTTCCCCAAAGCAAGCTATAGCCTCCCAAGTGATGGTAAAAATAGTTTCAAACCCTCTGCCACCACTGGCAGCAATGACTCCTAAACTGATGTGGTCAAAACTGCCCTGTATAAACACCTTTACAAATGTATAGACTCAGCTATTCCTGAACTGATCAAAACAAGGTCCTCAAGATAAAACAAGTCACCCTGCTTGACATCTAGCATAAAGGAGTTATACAATAAGAGAAATAAACAGTTGTCAAAGAATACAAGGGGGACAGTCTCAGAAAAAGAACACCCTCCACAGCTTGAACAAGCAAATCAGACATCTTGTAAAGTCCTCTAAAGCTAACAATACCAAATTTGCATGCATAGCTAAAGATAATCACAAGGCATTCATTAGCTATGTCCAAAATCTGAAAGGGAACATCTGGCTTTGTGCCAAATTAATAGTGGACGGTACCATCCATACTGAACTTGAGGACATTGTCAACCTGCTAGCAGACAGGTTTGGTGAAAACTTCACCCCCACATTGTTCCCTCCAGACATATCCCAAAGCATACTTGTCACCAGTCCTCTACATGGTATCACCAAAGAGCAGGTTATAACCGCACTCACCAATGCCAAAAACACAGCCTCTGTGGGATTAGATAACATCCCAGGCTGTTTACTAAATGGTCTAAAACAGGAGTTAGCGGAACCACTGGGCACTCTCTTCAGCCAAAGTCTAAGTACTGAATTTGTCTCAGCAGAGTGGAAAGCAGCAACCATAATCCACTTGCAAAAAGGGGGTCCCTCAACCAACCCTGGGAGCTACAGACCCATAAGCCTAACCAGCCTTATCTGTAAGCCATGGAGAGAATCATCATGGACCTCATTAACAAGGATACAGGAGACCTTCAAACTCTTGACCCAGCTCAGTTTGGCTTCAGTAGGGGCAGATCATGCCTGTTAAACTTGGTGGACTTCTTTGAAAGTGTCACCAAAGCCCTAGATTAAGGCAGAAAGTATATACTGCCTATCTTGACTTGGCCAAGGCCTTTGACACAACCCCCCATTTAAGCATCATTGAGAAACTCACCCAGCTGGGGATTAACCCATACATCTTTAGCCAACTGGCTCACAGACAGAAAAGCATATAATCAAAGTTGGAAGTTCCACCTCTACCAGCAGATCTGTTACCAGTGGTGTTCCACAAGGTTCTGTGCTAGGCACCCTACTGTTTGGAATTTATTTCTCAGAAATCCAGGTGAAAATAGATGGCATCTGGCTTACCAAGTTCACTGATGACTGCAAACTGGGTGCAATCATAGAATCCCCCAATGATATCAACATTCTGTAAAATGGGCTCACGTAGATAAATGATTGGTGCCAGAGCCGCTGACTTAAACACAACACAAAAAAATGTATTATTATCCCCTTTGTTAATAGATAAGTCTCTGTAAATTGCAATATTAATAATAATTCCCTAAGTTCAAACCCAG
This sequence comes from Protopterus annectens, assembly GCF_019279795.1. NCBI lineage: Eukaryota > Metazoa > Chordata > Ceratodontiformes > Protopteridae > Protopterus > Protopterus annectens. The sequence continues at coordinate 1,395,144,173 of NC_056743.1, forward strand.
TCGTGAGAGATTTAAAAACACAGGTTGATAGCAACCTTAACTTTCATCACCACATGTCCACAGTGGTAAGGAAGGCTTTCTGTTTTGTACATCTCATAAGTAAAAGCATAGCATCCAAAGATAAGAAGGTTATAACCCCCGTGTACTCGTCCCTCATCAGACCAATAATAGAGTACAATGCTCCCTTTTGTATGTACCTTACCAGACACCTGCAGCAGCTGGAGCGACCACAAAGGTTTCTCGCAAAGAAAATTCAGGGCTTACAACACATGACCTACATGGACAGACTGGAGGCCCTGTCACTGTACTATGTATCATACAGACTGCTTAGAAGTGACTTGTGCCTGGCCTACAGAGCAGTCTCAAACCCTGCCTTAATGGAAATGCTGCACATCTGCAAATCAAATGGAGCAAGAGTCACTTGATCTAAGGACCTTAACCTAACCTGCACCATTAACAGGATATGCTGGAGAGACAAATATGTCTCCCAGAGTTTGCCACTCTTTTGGAACAAACTCCCAGTTCATGTAAAACAGAGCTCCTCAATGACCCTATTTAAGCATAACTTGGACAATTGGATGGGAAACTGTAAATTTACTCCAGGGGTTTCACCTTAGTGTCTCTTGGAAAGGGGCAGCTGGTGCTAATCTTACATTCCCAACTGGTGCTGATCTTAGATTCACATTACAAATATAGACTAAAGATCTTGGTTTATAAGGGAACAATGGTATAACATGGCTAGGCATGTAAAGGCCCTAGGGCCAATAGCCTAGTAACCTTATATGATCCTATGATCCTATTGTGATTTTAAGCAGCTGTCCAGCTGTTTAGAAATATGTTGGTACTTCCTTCTGGTTAATCACAGTTTTATTTTTTTTCGTTTCAGTTAAAAGTGCTTATAATGTACATTCATTAGTGCCCTAGCTACATGCACGTTTAATAGTTCCTCCATTTTGTTACAATGAGACTATTTCCCTTGACAGTTCATTATATTGCTCCTCCATAATGTTAATAAAACTGTTTTACATGTAACTGTAATATTCCACTCCTTTTATGCCCTTTCATTTACTTTTTACTTTAAAGCACTGTTAAAGTTGATTTTCTAGTCAAGAGTGTAAACGTGCTTTTCTCAGCTATGATACAGAATCGGAATTGCCTAGACATGGTAAGACCTTGCTGTCTCTAATAATGATGTCTTTCTAAAAAGCAATTACTAGAAAATGGAAATCAAAATCTAAACAGACTATATTAGAAGTAGTGAATATAGTAATACGATAAAACAACTGGAATTGAAATCTTTAGAAAAAGGCAGGAGCAAACAACATACAAAAATGGGAATCGTGGGAACAATGCATACAGGGGAGGAATGAGGTTTAAAAGAAGGCAGGACTTGAATGAGCTACGAAATGTTTGACTGAAAATGATAGGGTAGATTACAAGTGATGCATAATGTTTGCAACTGAGAGTGTGTCAGTATGGTTTGTGATGTAAATGCAACTAGGATTGTGCTAATGGGGTTTGTTTCCATTTATATAAATGTCATAAGTTATGGTTTAATAGAGATTTTTTTTGTTAAAAAAGGGTCAGGAATTTAATAATTTATATAATCTTGCTCAAGTTATATGATATATGGCATTAAATTGTCAATACAGTTTGATTACTTTTATATAAATGTAAGTTTGCCTATCTTACAAGTGATAATTCAATAAAGGTGTTTATTAAAAAAAAGGAGTGTAAACTTGCTGAGAGCAATAGTGATCATACAGAGGCAAGAATGAATTTACTGCTGTTTCTGAGTTGTAAACATTGCTTAATGGCTGGATATCTAACTGCTTTCTTATTGGCTGTTTCAGTTTAGCTTCTTAGCTTAAGAGGTGGGCAGCATTGTGTGCAGTGCTGCCAAAAGCCATATTTGACAGATGCACACTTCCATTTTCTAATTCTCTCTTTGAAACCTTAGTTTATTCAACCTTCTACTTATAACCCTATACACCGTAAACGTAATAAGTGGAACATCATTGCATGACTAAAGTAAATCTTACAGCCAGTGTACACAAATTAATTATGACTTACTTTGTGCTGGTGCTCAAACCAAATCTTGTCTATCCACATTTATACCCCACATTAAATATTATAACTATGAAATAGGCATTCTGAGACACTATAGCAATTGCCTCATGTTGGCTTACAATCATTACTTAATCAAATCAATAAAGTGTGTGAGAGATTTAGTTGTATAATATCACTAGAGGCAAAGTTCTCACATAAACCCACTACAAGCAAGAAGTAGGTTGTTTTTACCACTTAACACCATACTAAACTAATCACACACAGTCATATCAAACACATTGACCTACATATACTGATCCTCTTAAAAGTAACCTACCTAAATGACAAAGGCCTGTTAAATGTAGCATAACAAGTAATTTCAGCAACCTCATAAACATGCAACAGAAGCAGCACCTACCATGAAACATACATTTAAGAGTCAAATTCTCTCAACTCAAAACCCTAAAGGCCAGCATCTACACAATCAAGTATCTTCATTATAGGTGACTCCATAGTTAAACACACTGATGTACCACTCACCTGGCTGTGCAAGGAGATGGTCATGGTCAGTTGCCTGACAGGTGCTTCACATCATGCATGCACTCAAGTTCTTGCACAACAGGTACACATATGGCACAGTCATAGTGCTTGAGTTTATACCTGACTTGAGGCATAACTCCCTAGACTATACAATGAGGGACATGATGTAGCTCCCAGATTATGTGTTTCAGGCAAGTATGAACCAAGCCTTGAGCAGCACATTACCTTCACTGATGATGATGCTGGAATACAAAAAAATAAAATACTTTTTACTTAAAAAAATTGGCTTAGTTTCTGGTGTCATTCAATTGGAGTCCATACATATCAGCCCGGAAGGAGATGGTTGGCAGTTCTAATTGCCATCCCCAAAGGCTTTTGTTTATTGTCAAACACCTTGTCCACCTCATAGTGTCTTTTTTAGGCAATATCAGTCTTCAAGAGCTTCCCATATAACAAAACAGAATTTGTATAACATAAAGGTACTGCTGCTCAATGCTACAAACATTAACACAATGTTCCACTCCTTACAGGTTCTTCATACCCTGGAATGTATAAATATATACATTGTCACAGAGACCTGGTTCAATACCAGTGAGAGCACACCATCAGAGTATGATTTCAATGCCTACCACACATTAAGGCCCACTGCACTAGAAGAAGGCATTAAAGTTAGGGGTGTCTCTATATTTGTAAAACAAAATTTTACCTCTAGACTCATCAGACAGGATAATGATCCAAAACTGTTCCATGTACAACTTACCATAAGTAAAACCCCTTATCACATCATAGCAAACTATTGGATCCCCTCTATGCCCCCAGTGGTCCCTATATCCTACAGGACTAATATTGAGTCTCTCTGCATTCAGCCAAATACCATTCTCCTAGGGGAATTCAATTACCACCTCTCCAACTGGGACTCTTCTACAACCCCTAACATATATGCCCAGAGATTTCTGGTCTTCATAAAAACAAACTTGCTGGACCAGGGATTCTGCTCACCAACTAGGGGTGAGAAAATCCTGGACTTGGTTCTCATTAATATAGGGCAGCTTTGTTACCTACCAGTTGTAACTTCCCCCTTATTCAATCCAGACTAGACATCAGTCACATTCACCACAAGACAGAAACCAGAACCATTCTCCAATAAATCGGTAATCATAGATTATGCTAAAGCTAATCTACTAAAACTAAGTGATAACCAGGCTAAATTCAGCACTCCCTTCAAGTAAGGTGCTCCCCCTGCAAATGCATAATCCTTTACCTCCAAATTCTGTGCACATGTAATTAACTGTATAGATTCATCTGTCTCCTTCAAAGCAAATACAATCAATACTTAAAAATAAACCCCTGCTAGAACCCAAATATAAGCAGGGTATACACTAAAAGAAAAAAGCTCATTGCATGTAAAAATAAATGTAACTGTCTAAAAATGTTATTCTTAAACTTAACAGGGAATTCCAGACCCTAAACAAGCAAAGCAGGATGTGAGGTAAAAATAGCCACCCAGGCAAAAGACAGCCACAATCCCACTTTTAACTATGTTTGAAACCTCAGAAACAATTATCAGTACTGAGGAGAACTGATAGTAAATGATATCAAATACTCAGACCCAGAGGACATAGTTGATCTGTTAGCAAATAAATTTAGCTCTAACTTCACCCCCACACATATTCCCAGATGACATACCTGTATCCATGCCCCTCCCTCCTCACATCTTCCAAGAACAAGTCCTTGATGCACTATCCAGGTCCAAGTGCACCGCTTTTCTGATGCCATATAAAATAGCAAGATGCCTTCTGGTAAGCCAAAAACAGATGCTGTTAACCCTCCTACAGAGGCTTTTTTAATATCAGTATCCAAACAGTTTTTTTTTTTTTTTTTGCTGGATGAATAGAGGACTGCAATAGTCATTTCTGGCACAAAGGTAGAGCATCAATGGACCCAGTAATTATATAACCATAAGTCTGACCAGACTCATCTCTAAGGCTATGGAATGAATCATTATGAAATTAATAAATAAGGACATAAGCAACTTACAAACTCTTGAACCAAGCCATTTCAGTTTTGCCAAGGGCAGATCCTGCCTACTTAAGCTGTGCAACATCTTCAAGGAGGTTACTGAAGCAATTGATGAGAGCAAATCAGAACATGCCACATATCTAGACTTCAATAAGGCATACTACATCATTCCCACACTCATCTGATGAACTCAGTCAGCCAAATGCAAGTCCCATTGTAACTCATTGAATAGCAAACAGGCTCACTAATTGAATACAGGAAGTATGAGTGGGATTCTCTACCTTGTCCAAGAGCTCTGTCACTAGTGGTGTATCCTAGGTTCAGCCCTTTGACCACTCCCCGTTGATATTTATTTCTCAGAGGTCAAAGCTAGTGTTAAGGGTTTATGGCTGATCAAGTCTGCAGATGACTGTACATTTGGTGACATTACAATCTTACCAGAAGGCACCAAAATCATGCAAGAAGACCTTTCCCAAACAACTAGCTGGTGTCAAAAGTGTCCTAAAATTAAATGCCAAAAAAATTATAATAGTACCCTTCAGCAAGTGTGACTTCCCCTGTAACTATACCATTGACAGCATACCCCTGAAAGCTGATCCAGTAGTCTGGACCAGGGAACTAATGTAGACTGTGATAACATACTAGGATGGCTTAGCTTTTCAATATCAGTCTCCAAGCAGGCTTTCTGCTGGATGAATGGAAGACAGCAACAGTCATTTCCCTGCACAAATGTGAAACATCAATTGACCCAGGTAATTGCAGTCCCATAAGTCTGACCAGATTGATCTGTAAGTCTATGGAAACGATTACTATCTAGCCACTGTTGTACAAAATCCCTTTGTCATTGTACAGCTTATTACTAAGTGTATGGTGTACAGGCCAAGGGATGTGATAATTCCACTGTCTTGGGCACTTATTAGGCTGATCATTAAAAGTAATGCCCTTTCAGTACGTGCTTGTCCAAACATTTGACATATCCTGAATGACCACAGTGCTTTTTCACCAAGAAAATCAAGAGCCTATACCATAAAAGCTATCTTCACCATATTAAAGCCCTGTCAGTTTTCTGGATATCTTTCAAGCTGTTGAAGGGTGATCTCTGCCTTGCTTAGAGAGACTTAACAAACCCCATCCTTTCAGACTTGCAGCACATCTGCAAATCCAATGGTGGTATAAACACCTGCACTAGAGATCTTAATCTCTTCTGTGACATTAACAGAATATGTTGGAGGAGGGATATGTATCACAGAAAATACCACTTCTCTAGAATCATCTTCATCCCTCAAAAGGCAAAGTAGATCTCTTAACTCTATTCATTTGTAATCTGGACAAATGGATGGTAAACTGCAAGTTCACCCCTAGTTTGGAACCGTTGTCCCTTGTGGCTAGGTCTAACATGTATGTTTGCTCTGGGCTATTTGTACTTAAAACACAAGGACTAAACATTTGTTGGGAATGTGTGGCTAGGATGCTAAGGACCTCATGGATCAATAGTCTGTTAAGTACTCATGAACCTAAGAACCTATAAAATGATTTCATATTTCATGTTATCATAAAGAGAATCATTTTAATGACATCCTAGTAAATCACATTTTCCATTCTGCACATTTTTGTTTACATAACACATGATTTATATAAGTGAATATCAGAGCTGTAAATAGGGTGGATAGATGAGGCAGCTGTCCTGGGAGCAAGCTGCTGTGGGGCATGATCAGAAGTTGCTGATGGTTTGCAAGTGGAGTACCAGAATTCCTTTAAGATATCATGTGTGATTTTGTCTCTTCCTAAATGAAAGCATTTAGTAGATTAGTAACTGGTAAGGAGCTTGCAAAAAGCTGCTTGCTGCGGTTCTACAGTACCTGTAGTAAGGAGCTTACATACTTCTTTTAAACATTTCCAATTTTCCATGAGGATTTTATTTATTTAGTTATGCACTTATTTATTTATTTCACTATCTCTTAATTTTTTGTTTACAATGTTGCCAGTCTGCAGACTTCCAAGGGCATTAGATGAGCCAGCTACAGCTCTATTAATCATATTAAGTTAGGTAACAGTGTCCCTAGCTAGAATACAATAATTGGCAATTTCTAAAGTAATACTTGCTTTATATTGTGACAGGCTACATGAGCGCAAGCCTGAGCCTGACCTGTATTTACTATATTATCTTTGCATTTATTTAAGAATTGTGCATACTCTGGAAAACTCACAGAAATATACAGCATACTACACTAACAACACTCATTATGGAGCAGACTTCAGTACCACAACAAACTCTTTAAAGACAGTCTGGCCAAAAGCCAGAGATCACACAGAAATGCAGTATTTCACTGTTTATTGTGCAAGATACCTAAACAATGATAATCATAGTGAGTGAGTAGAAGGAAAGAAATAGTAAGGAGTCAGAAGTTATCATTTTCTGAACTGGGATGTTTTACACAATGACGTTAACAAATTGCAAATGTTGATATAAATTCAAACAAATAGAAAGAGACACATACATTGGCTGTGTGTGTGTGTGTGTGTGTGTGTGTGTGTGTGTGTGTGTGTGTGTGTGTGTGTGTGTGTGTCTGTGTGTGTCTGTGTGTGCATGTGCGCGTGTGTTTTATATTTTATTAGGACATTACTGAAATGGAATTCAACTAAGTTTTGATAAATGAATAACTACGATTTTTCTAACTGTATTGTCAGAAGTTGTGAACAGAATAACATTCTGTGTTGACTGCATTATTCAGCTGTAAAAACATTTCAGGGATTGTTAAAACATTTAATAACACAAGACATGGTGCTACTGTATGCCTTACTTCTCTACATCTGTTATAGTGGCCACATAGCACTATATATATATATATATATATATATATATGTGGTGTTGTAGCAATTATTGCAGATGATAAGAGATGAAAGAAAAGGGTAGCAGTTAATGGGATCAGCAGTGTCCTTCATTACTGTTTCTGTCTTACTGCACATGGGTATATATCAGCATTAATTTACCTGAAGGAGTTTTGATTTTAGTGGGATTCCAGTCTACCACTGGATGGAACAGTAGGGGGGATGACTACATTATCAGCTGTGCTAATGTGCATGCTTATATTTGTGTGCACTATCTACTCAGATATCAGTACTTGCTGTAGTGAGCCATACATTTGATTTTTTTATGTAATGGATGCTGTACCAGTTGTGATATCACACAGCCCAGCCATGTTTTGCTGGCAGCAATTCACTTTGGGATCCTCTTTGGGGCATTCTGAATGATTCTCTGTATGGTATTTTACTCCTGTGTCCATATTGATAATGGCTTTGTATATGTATAGCTGCACATAGTTTTATGTATTGTGAATAATCTCTACACTTTATTCTGCTGGACATGTTCAGTTGCAAAACTTCTCCCTACCTGGGTCTTTAGAGCAATTCAGGCATATTGTTGAACTTCGTCCACAAGCAACTTGTGCGTGTTAATTACATAGGACTGGGGAACGGAAATTCGTAGCACACTAATCTACATATTGGGAACAGCTTAGGTATCTTGCCTTATTACTACAGCAAGTATTAAACATTCCATTTTCTCTGAGATATAGCAGGAACGGGGGACCAGATGAAAATGTCTGCATGCCTCACAATCCCTCCAAAATAAGTTTCTTCATTCATTATTTCTTGTGAAAAAAGGTACTTCTGATGTATCAGCTGTCGAGAACTACAGTCTGTTGATTCTTGTTTTAATGTGTTGACCTATATTATTCTTTACATACTTTCAGCATCACTTAATTGCATTTCCTGTAGATCTTCTTACAGTACTACATTTTCTGACCTCTTTTTAATTTGAAAAGTCATCACTTTTAATTATTAGCAGATTCCAAAATGTTTAATAGACAATTATTATAAAACTTAAATTTTCTGCATTAATTATATATTCATGAAATCTATATTCTAACAACACTGTATGTACTTTCAAAAAAAGTCAAATTTTTAAATTCTCTTCTAAAACTAGAACTGCTATAATACCTTTTTGTCCTTATTTTCCTGAAAGCAAAACAGGACAACTGCATGTAAAGACTGTATGGATAACAGGTTTGTTTCAACTTTTTTATGCTTTGCAGATGTGGAGTAATTTCATCTCTGTCATATGGAGAAACAATTTGGTTATATTGTGCTGGAATGATTGGACGTTATGTGACAGTTGCTATAAAGGGCCGCTCAGATGTTTTAACAATGTATGAAGTTCAGGTAATGGGAGCTCCAGTTCCTATGGGTAAGTATAAACACAAAACAGGCATGTTTGCTGTTCCACGTTATAAGTGCTTTAGCTTTTCCTCTCAGGTATATTGGTTCAGGGGCATATACCATATAATATAAATTGTAGCTCTGAAATATTTAGGTAAACTACTCAAAACAAAGAGCACTCATTTTCAGAAAGCATGTAATATATTACATGACAAGGAGAAGTTATCTTCAAGCTCACCTGTATTCTCAATTATGAAGAGAGGAGTGGGCAAGGAGGAAGGTAGGTAATTCTAATTACCTTATCATTATGAAAAGTAGGTAGCATGTTGGATCTACTTGATATGGTCAACATTTCACAATGTCGAAATTCATATGGCCGAGACCATATGATCGACATTTGAAATGTCAACCATACAAGTAAAACATAAAATACAAAAAAAACCTTACCTTAACACTGCTAGCAGGAGGGCTTCGCCCCTGCACCCCCCATACCCCCCGGAACTTAAATATACCAACTCAGAGATTGCACTACAGTGTGGAAGTGGAAATTTTTCCATTCCACACTGTAGGGAGATGCCGGTTCCCCATGGTCGACATTTCAAATGTCGATCATATGGTCTCGTCCATATGAATGTCGACATTGTGAAATGTCGACCATTCAAAGGGGACCCAACATGTTGCAGGCTAATGGAAGAAGGGGGATGCAGCACCACTGAGGGCAACTACAAAACATATTCATACTTAAGCAGTTCACCAGTGCAGGGAGGGGACAATACATATTTTGCTCATGTGATCATATACTTTGGTTATGATGGAGCAAACCTGAGAAACCAAACTAGGACTCCATTAAGGGTAAAATATGAATTGTCCACATCTTGATTAGATTACATTGTTATTATAAAATAGCATTATTTAAAAAAGGAACATTCTATTTTTTTTTTAACACTGGCATCATATGATAGAGATTCCATTCCTATTCCATCTGTGGGCACTAATGTGTTTCACTGAGGATGGACTACTAACATATTTTGCATTTGTAAGCCTATGCAACAGGCAAGGCATTTACAGTATATCATTTTAGTGTTATAGCTATACCCTGCAAATCTGGCATTAAAAAAGCATGCAAAGGAAAATGTTTACTGGACATGCTTGTTTTCATTCTTTTTTAAGTCAATTTGTATTGATATTTAATAAGTTCAAATGTGTATGATAAAAATCAAAACAACTAAATGACAATCAGATATAACTACAATATTCCCTCCACTAGCACCAGACAACTACTCTGCTGAACTATTGGCAATGTATTTCTCTACACATTTTAATTCTTTCTTCAGTAACATGTTTATACAATATTAGTAATACATCCTGATTATGCATACCATTAACACGCCAAGATTATTTCTCACATCACTTCAATAATAAAGCTTTCTCCAATATTTAGAATTTACATATTTGCTTTTTGGCCTTGCTGTAATTATATTAATTTTCATTGACAGAGTGCAGTGGCCATGTTTAAAAATTCCTGAAAAGGAAGTGTGACAGTTTTCATTCATTTCTTAGTTATTGCTTTTGCTCTAACTCTTGAAGATACCCATGAAGATAGAATTGTGATTTGTTGATAAAACCAGAAATTGGACATTACATAGCACCAAATGGATATATATATATATATATATATATATATATATATATATATATATATATATATACATATATATATATATATATGTACACACACACACACACACACACACACACACACACATATATATATATATATATATATATATATATATATATATATATATATATATACGTGACATTGATCACACAACCTGAGAAAATTATGGAAAACTTAACTAAAATCCCTTTAATACGATACAGTCATAAAACATGATTGCCAATCTGCTTTTACAGTATTATTAAATCTGCAAGATCTATAAGTATCTTTATTAAACATATTATGTATTCTATGAGGAGTGAGAAAACCCTGTATCCTGATGATGTCTGATTACTTTCAAACTGATGAAAGCACTAAAGCTTTGATCAAATTTATTAACGTAATTTAATATTATTCCTGGTGCATCTGTCTGTTCCATTGACTCAGTACTGCTGTTCACAAAATTATTTGGGTTTAAAGACCCTTTGTTTAAAATTTCAGAAGACAATTCTCTTTAACATTGATGATGTATCATTTTTTTGAGATACTGACATTGAATGTTTATCCTTAGCTAAGAGATGTGCATTATTTTTGACATACAAAATTCCCCGAAGAATTACTCACCCTCTGTTAGACAGTCAATACCAAATTATACGGTTTGGATAAACTAAATCTGAATTTATCTTATTGGTTGAAACAGAATTAGCATATTCCAGTAAATGATGTCTCACTTTTTCTTCTTACGTCATCATGTTTATTTTCAGAAATATAAACTGCCTTCCAGACGGAATCAATATCCATGTATGTGGATCTAAATAATACTTGCACATTAGATTATCAATAGAAAGAACTGATCCCTTCAGGCAACTATGCCAAAGGAAAAGAATATTCAATTTAATGTTATTCATTTTACTTAAATTAGTACCTTCTATGAGACTTGGTGTATATGAAACAAGGAAAAGAGAAACATCTATGTTTTGAATATTGGATGCTCATATAAGAAATTTCTAGTCAACTTCAGAATATTATTTCTATAATCTGATTTTGTAGGTTTAACAGCATGATATTTTTCTCAAACTTGACAGACTGAGTAGATAGTTTCATTAATGAGTTCTCATATATGTTTTAATGTTGATCAATATAATGCCCCCTTTGGCATGTATCTGTCTAAACACATGCAACAACTGGAATGCCCACAGAAAAACCTTACTAAAAGGATATAAGGCCTAAACAACTTGTCCTACATGGGCTGATTCAAAGCCCGTCACTATACTCAATCTTGCAGACTGCTAAGAGGTGACCTGTATCTGACACACAAGGTATCCTCCACCCCATTAAAGATGTATTTACTGCACATCAGCAAGTTAAAGATCATAAAAATACTTGGTCTAGGGATCTACACATGTTCTGCAAGATCAAAAGAATGGTTTGGAGGGACAGACACATCTCACAGAGGATACTACTGCTGTGGACCAGACTTCCTTCCACATAAAACAAAGTTCATCACTGTCCATATTCAAGCACAATGCAGATCTATGACTGGGAAACAGAAAATCTTCCCCTGTACTACTAATGGACAGAGGCAGCTCCTAAATCTTTTATCCCATCTATGGGTCTCCTCAAATTATCCCAGGGGTAATATACAACTATCAACCAAAGGATGGGTAAGGCCATTCTATAGCCAAATGGGATAGGTTATTTTGTGTACAAAAAGGGAAACTAACTAGGCTTAAAATGGCTCGCAATGGCAGCTAGCATATTACATACCTATAAACCTATGAACCTATAATGAATCTAGCCAATGAATAATTACTATTATCTTATGCAGCAAAAATGTAAAAAAGGCACTCAGACTTTGAAAACAAATGAATAAATACTGAGCTACCTGTGGCTGCACCATAAATGTATGCCAGTCCAATTGTATAATATAACAAAAAGGAACACCAAACTTCCAACAGGATACAAAACAGCTTCCAGTTTATTTAGCGCTTTTGTCTCTGAAAGTCCTCAGACTTCATCAGAATAAATCATAACTACATGCCTATGGTTATATAATACTATGAATCAAATAATTAAACACATTTAAAGAAATAAGACTTTTTTTAAAAAACTTCAAAAAAAAAACTTTTTATGAACTTTTGGAATTCTAAAAGCTTGTGGAATTACTGCATGTTCATAATAGTTAAGGTGTTTGCCTTACAAACACAAGGTACAGGGTTTGAGTCTCACAAGGGATAATTGGCTAGGCTTAAAATGGCTTGCAAGGGCAGTTAGCCTAGTACTAATCTATGAACCTATGACCTATTTCTAAGAAAATCAAATAGTTGTTCAGAAATCACTCCTTGAAACAATGCATCTTCCAGAAACAACTGTATTTTTCTATGAGCTATCATGACTTCATTTTAGGACGCCTCTATGCATTTGTTTGTATCATAGAGTATTTCCAGCATATGTGTGCTATAATCTATGTTATAAACTAAAACTACCCCACCCCCTTTGTCTGGTTTCATAATTCTGAAAGTATTCTTAACTCTCTCAAAATATCAGTTTATGTTTTTATAGGTTGTATAATTTCCTTTTTATTTTAATTAACAAAGCATAAACTTCTTTGGAACAAATTTGTTCATATGTTGTAACAGTGGGGTGAATTGGGAGGTTAAAAGTGGTCTTCCATTTAAACAAGTTGCTCCCACCCCCATTTATAAATCTCAAGTCTTTCTGTTCTTGAAACATAAACTGAAAATTTAATTTTCTACAGTATAGTTTAGTTTCAGTCGAAATGTCTGGTAACGCAACTTTAAAACAAGGAACAAACTTGCCACTTTTCTTACAAAGGGAAAAATGTGTCTTATTAATCTGTGTTTCAGTGTAGTTAAAGATGTTAAATCCTTGTGAACACAATAATTTCCCTCCAAATAACTCTTTAGCATTTTCACTATTTTCTGAACTACTTTCATTGTTAAATAAAGATACAATGTCTTCTTCTAGTTGTTGTTTCTCCTCCACTGTCATCCCCTCAGGTTGTTCCTGGTGCCCTTGGGTGCTGGAGTATGTTGAAAAAAATTATTGTTGTTAACATTCTTTTGTTTGTTTCTGTTATCTATCCTTTCAGACCTTCTAAGAGTGGGGTAGTTTTCTTTATCACAAGCTTCTACCATTTGTTCATCATAACCATTGGAATTTACCCTAAAATGGGTGTCTGGTTCATGTCCATTAGGTTTAAGGTCTGCATGTGTGTAAACTTTGGGGAAGGGGTAGGCTATTCCCTTCCTGTATTCTTCCTCGTCTCTCTGTAATTTTTTCTTTTTGTGCTGTGGGTTAAAATCTACCTGGCATTGTATTTTTACAAATCATCATCAAATCATGTTGGTAAAACAGAAACATCATTGAGAAAATGCATCTATGGACATACTTATGCTATTAGGAGTCATAACGAAAATAATGCATTATATAAACATTCAGTTAAATGCAGGCAGTTTGTTTAGTTCAAGTTTGGAATTTTGGAAGTTATCTAGACGACCACTAGAGGGGGATGGTGGGAACTTCAAATAGAACGTAATGAACTCAAATGGCAACTTGAATTAAATGTGACTGTGGAACCTGGCATTAGTGAAAACATTTCAATTTTACCAATTTAAAAACAAAGGCTTTGGTTAGGTAGATATGGTTCTGCCTTCTGAAAATTTTTTTATGGAACTGTATGTTTTTCTTCAAGGTTTTTTCTTCAAGTTTTTTTTTTTTAATGGCTTATTTCTTCAAATGTGTTTAATTGTTGATTAATAGTATTATATAACCATAGGCATGTGGTTATGGTTTATTCTGATGAAGTCTCAGAGCTTTCAGAGACGAAAGCGCTAAATAAACTGGAAGCTGTTTTGTATCCTGTTGGAAGTCTGGTGTTCCTTTTTGTTATCCTGTACAACTGGACTGACTTACAAGTCTACTATTATCTTATGCCAATACATATGCATCAATATCTAGAAGTCCAACACCTCATGCCTCCCATGACTGAATATGCTTAAGCACATTTCTAGACTTATTTGGATGTCGTAGTAGTAAAATATAAAGGTTAATCAATTCTATAATGATTTGTTAATTATGAATTAAAGATAAAAATAATTTGGGGAATTAGTATAATTTTAATAAATGTTAGCCCGCCCTCAAAAGAAAAAAGAATAATTTATTCCAATTTTCAATTAATGATAAAAAATATTTTAGCATTCTGTTGTAATTTATTTGAAACATTTTGCTTGTATCTTTTGTACGGTTAAGTAATTCATCCTTGCACTGCTTGAAACTGAATCAGTTGTAAATTTCAGAGACATGTCTATGTATTTATTTATAAGAATGATCTTAGCTTTATTAATCTTAAATCTTAATTTAGGCATATCTTCAAAATTATTTGAATCTACATTAGGAGATTAATGTTGTATTTATATGATTAATTATTAATGATATATCATCAGCAAACAACTGGACTTTAAAACTGTAACTATCATTCATTTCAATGCCATCAGTATCCTGCCTAATTAAATTTGCTATGGGGTTCATAGCTAATGCAAGTAATAATGGTAATAATGGATATGTTTTGTTAATTTTGTAATTTGTACTCACTAAGATAGAAAACCTCTGTGATATCCAGACAATATCCCACTGAACTGTCAGCAATAATGTGATGTCTCACACTATCCTGGGTCAGTAACTAAGGAGCTTTTATCTTAACTACTGCATCCAATCTGAGACTGTGACTTAAACAGGAGAAATATTTCAAAATTTTCCCCTTAGAGTACAAGAGGAACATGCTCTATAACCTGGGACTGAACTGAATATTTCTGTTCACTCCTAATGTAACTCCTTATTACATACTTCAGAGCAATATGTCCCAGTTAATAATCTCTGATATACTCACATTTAACTAAATTAAATCTCACACATCCAAACACTTCTGGGAAAGCCTGACACAGATTTCTATCAGTGTCTCTTCCTCAAAATAATACAGTAATGCTGACACCAATTAGATTGTATTCATGCCCTTTTAGGGGGTATCCAATTTTGAACATTAGATATTAAAGCAAATGATAGCAAATGACCTAAGCAGCCAATCTTTCGGAGTGGCCCAGGGAATTATCAAGGCAAGTATAAGCAGTCTCAAATCCCTCGGGAAAAACACTGATTAACCAGCCACAATGTAAGTTAATAAAAATATTTAATAATGAGCAAAATTATTACAAATATATAACAGTAATTTCCAATAAACAAACATAACTCAGTCACAAGGAAAATGAAATCAATACTGAAAGATAGAAATCCAACATTTAGAAAAACTCTCACTGAGCTTACTGATTAGTTGTAATTTCCTACCTGACCAAAGAACTCTGTCCCGATCTAAACTACATTACTACAATAGAGTAAAAGCAGACTTACAGTTCTGGGTGAGTCACTTTGAGTATCCCCTGCACAGTGCATCTGTGAACAACTCACAAATGAACTCAAGTGACTACTGTAACTGACAACTGTAACTGACTGTTAACTGTCTTTAGCTGGTTCTTTTATAGACAAGCCTGTCACAACTGTTCCAGTTCTAATTTTCATTTCATATTTTGAAAATCAACAAACAGCTGTTTACTAAAGTTCCTTCCTGTTTTTCAGCTTCTGACAGTAGCACATAGCAACTGTCAACATTCTGATGACATCATCTGCAGATCAGCTGAATCTGAGACAGTTTGCCTGTATAATCTTTCTTCACAAACATGCACAGTTAGAAATGTAAAGGGACACTGTTCAAATCTTTAAAACATTCTGTACAGGTTATAAATAAACATGTGAGAACATATTTACAATATCATATCTAGTCATACAATACACAGGTTAATCTGAAAATATGTACAAAAACTCAACCAGATATGCTAGCACAAATAACAGTGTCTAATTTCTTCAGAACAACCAATCTTGATCTATCTTTTGGTATTCTTATAGAGAAATTACATCAAAATTGCCAAAAAATAATAGCAATGTTTCTAAATTCATAAATCTTTTATAACTGTAAAACACTACGTTAAACTTAATAATGTTAAAAATATCTTTAATGATCACCTTAAAGTTTTTTTATTATTATTAGACTTTATTAGCCCTTAACTTAAATATAATAGAAATTCATATATATTTATTTATACCTGGGAATACTGGAACATTAGTTCTAATTGCCAAATAGGTTTTCTGTGGCCTAACAAGGACTTCCAGTCTTCTCCCCTAATAAGGATTTCCACTTTTTCCAATACATAAAATAAAAAAGATTTACAATTTAAACATACAGTAGTATTCCTAGCTGGGTCTATATTACAAGATTGAATGCTTAAGTGATAGAACACCTAAACATCAAACTTATAATATCAAAAGCAAAAAACAGCAAACGGCCGATTTAACGCAGGAAAATAATTCCCTTGGCTGTTCACCAGATTTTGCTGTTTTGTCTACTTTAGTGCAATCTTGGAGTCGGTATATTTAGTTAGGGGTGTATGGGGGGCACAGCCCCCCATGTCAGGGGTGGGGGGGTGAAGCCCCCCAGTTAGTTTAGGTGTAAAGTTATTTTTTTCCATGGCTGACCAATCTGTTTTCCTGCACTGTTTGACATTTTTGGTTTCAATATTACAAGTTTGATGTTTAGGTGTTCGATCGCCTAAGCATTCAATCTTGTAATATAGACGCTGCCTACCTAACACATTTTAAAATCTAGTTTGGTGATCCTGTAAGTGTGTGATAAATTCTTTTACCCAAAGCATTTGCCATTTTTCCAATATAAAATGCAACATGTTTTACATATTACTAAGCAACACCAGTGGACATGCAACTTTACTTCCTTGTTTTACCCACTTTAAAGTGTGTTGGTAAATATCCCTCAGACCTTCAACATTAATAAACAGGAATTTTTACATGCATCACATTTGACTGTATAATTGTGACCATTCATGATCCCAAATGGTGGTCTTTCCAAGATGTTTTTATTATTTGATCTCTTACTGTATGTCATTGGCCCTGTGCCAATAATGTCAACTGGTGTGTCAAGATGTTAAAATACATTCAAGTGTTTTGTAAGGACCTCCCCAGTGGGATTACTGTTATGAGTGGATGAAGTAATAAAAGAACAAAACAAAGTCCAACATTTTTGGCTTATTAATGGTGCTATGGTTTTAATCTCATTATGTTTAGTACATGGTTTACTGCGGCGGTGGTGCTGCGGTAACGTTGTCGCCTCACAGTTAGACATTGCCTGTTCAATTCTCAGTTAGAGCATCTTCTGTGTAGCGACATGCATGAATGGGCATTCCTTCGTTGAAGGTTGTGCTTTAGGCCTGGCAAGCCAGTACATAAAAATCTACTGTCAATCATTAGCGGACCAGAGTTCCGCTGTGGCAACCCCTAACCAGGAAAAGCATGGTTTAAAGCACACTGGCAGTACAAGGCTATAACTATAATGCCTTCCACACATTTAAGCCAGCTACTACACACATTGGGACTAAAGACTGAGGTATTTTAATTTACATGAAAATAAATACACCTCAATGTTATCAAACGGGAAGATGCACTTTTTGCTTCTCCATGTTCAAATCACCATAAGCAAAATCTCATACCATTTTCTTATAAGCTATAGGTTCCCCTCTATGACTCAGGAAACCCATAACACATATTTAAGCTTACTGGAAACATTTACAATACAATACAATACCACATTCATGGGTGACTTTAATTGCCCCACTATTAACTGGCAATCATATATGACACCAAATGTGCAGGCACAGAGATTCCTGGATTTTGTAAATACAAACTCCCTGGACCAGATTGTCAACATGCTGACCAGGAGCATCAACATACTGGATCTGGTCCTCACTAATATATGAGAGTGTTGCACACCCCCTAGTGTAATAACCTCTCTGATAATGTCAGACCAGGGACTTGGGGACACACACATAGAGAGTAATCTATCCTTTGACCATCATGTGTCTACTATAGTGAGGAAACCAGTCTACATTTGGCAATTTATACACAAAGGTATGACATCTAGGTCTAAGAAGGTAATTGTTCCTCTGTATTCAGCATTCATCAGACCTATTACTAAGTACAGTGTCCCCTTTGGTATGTGCCTAACCAGGCACATCCAACAGGTGGAACATCCACAGAGGTTGCTCAGTAAAAGAATACAGGGTGTAAGTAACATGTCCTTTGCAAACCACCTCAAGGCCATATCCCTGTATTCTGTCTCCTACAGGTTTTTGAGGGGAGATCCATGCTTGACATACAAGGCATTGTTGGACCCCACCCTAATGGACCTCCTGCATATCTGCAAAACATACAGCACCAGAATTACCTATTTGAAAGACATAAACACTGTCTGTGATATAAATAAAACTTACTAGAGAGACAGGTATGTATTCTAGAGACTACCCCTTCTCTGGAAAAGGTTCCCCATCCATGTGAAGCATGATTGAAGTGTAACTTGGACAATTGGCTGGGGAACAGGAAATTCATCCAAGGTTTGCACCTACATCTGTAATGGACACAGGCAACCTGTAAATGATTCACCTCCCAGGTCCCTATTTATAAATGTTTCATCTTTCAAGTTCCTGCACACACTTCTCTTAGGTACTAGAACTTGTCAGAGATTTGGGATGCATGGCTAGGCGTAGAAAGGTCCTTGTGGTCATTAGCTTAGTGCACACCTATGAAACTATGAACTTATCTAAAAGAATTTTAAAATCAATCTCCTTTCTTCCATGCAAATCCTTTACCCCTTCATCAAGTAACCAGTGAGGATAATCTCTTTCTCAAACAATTCAATCAATTTCTGAACCTCAACAAAAAATTGACTGTTATCAGATGCCAATCTTAACACTCTTATTAGTTGGCTGTTGACAATGCCCTTCTTATTGTGAGTTGGATGACAGCTCGAAAAGTGAATATAGGAATTATAATAAGTATTTTTATGATAAATACTAAAAGAAAGAGTGGTCCCATTTTTCTTTTCAGTCCAGACATCCAAAAAACTGATGGCATCCTTATTTATCACATATTTAAACCTTAAAAAATCAGTAGCATTTTACATTTCAAGTATAAATTGTTGAAATTGTACATTATCCCCTTCCCATATTAAAATGGAATGAGAAAATATTGTTAAATGATGACAAGGACTATTTGAATGGAAATGTTTATCC
Organism: Protopterus annectens; assembly: GCF_019279795.1. NCBI lineage: Eukaryota > Metazoa > Chordata > Ceratodontiformes > Protopteridae > Protopterus > Protopterus annectens. The sequence continues at coordinate 1,395,163,865 of NC_056743.1, forward strand.
TTTAAGGGTTAAGGAAGGGACATATGACAATGGGCCTTGAGGGGATGGCAGTAATATCCAAGGTGATATCATTGATGAGGCCCCTTTAGATACTTCCTCTTTAAGGTGATTGGAAAGGAGAGTCAACAAAAATTATTCCTCTCACCAGGGACAGACCAGTGATGAGAATCATTATATGAGGCCCCAGGAACAGTGCAAACAGAAAAGTCACAGACAGAAATATTATCTGAACATATTAAACATGATGCAGATACTGTTTCCATTTCTATGGAACCATAAAAATAGAAACATTAATTGAACCTATTGGACATTATGAAGTTACTGTTTCCACTTTTCAGAATTTTAAGATCTTTAACAGTTGTTCTTTAGAGATTAATTCTACTTTTCACTGTTTGCTCATCAAGGGATTTAACTTCATACCAGCCACTACACTTGATTTGGCTTCAGCTTTACCTGAACTTAATGTTTACCTGAACTTAAGGTATATACAAGAGGTTTACATCTGAACTTAAGTTATATACAAGAGGGTTAAATCTGAACTTAATGTTTGCAAACCAGGAACAAGATTGGAACACACATGTTGGTATTAAAAGGAAAAGTGCATACCATTCACCATGGCACCTCTCTGTTTTGTTATTTGAAAGGTTGTATGAAAAGCAACCTCCATGTACAACTATCACACACTTACAACAACAAAATGTGTTATAATGTTAACACTACAGAGACTTAGCTCCTTAAAAAATTCAGTACAACAAAGTGGTTAGGTTTATAACACCACATTGTGGGGGAGGACTTGTATGTACGAATGCTGTGGACTATTCTGGCAAAATGCAAGGAATTCTTGCAGATGACAACACATTTATTAATTTCTTTATTTGACATTTGTTTACTGGGAAAGAGCCCATTTTCAGTGGAGGTCTGGGGAGAAATGCATGTCTTTGGAATGTGGGAGGAAACCCATGTAAACACAGGGGGATTTGCAGGCTCCACACATAAGGCTCCCCAGCCAAGAATTGAACCAGAGAATCTCTTGGTGTGAGGTAACAATGCTAAGCACCGCACCACCACATATGACTGGCTAACTTGAAATGAGATAGCAGTCACATATCTTAAAATAGTTTTACTTTTACAGTAATCACATTGACACATTGATATTGATTCTTCCACATAAGTAAAGTTGAAAGTGAGTTTTCCTGTAATAATTACTATTTTTGGTATTGCAAAGGTACAGTCAGATGTTTCAAGCCTACATTTATGACCAATTGTCTCAACTCAAGGTTTGAAGAAGGAACCCCTTGCAAAATACATTGATTGGAGATTAAATGGAATACTGAGTTATTTTTGTCCACATTTTGAAGGATTTGTGAAATGTTTTGCACAATATGAGGGACATTGCAGTGAATGATGACAGTTGGTTCATCACTATAAATGCAATTAACTTGTTTTCAGTTATCCACCAAGTGGATGGTTTGAAATGGTTTTATAAAATGACCAATAAGAAGCTCGAGGGAATTGACATTAATATGATTATGGAATTTATGAAGATTGTTCTGAATGATAATTATATGTATTTTGAGGAAGAAAACTTCAATCAAAGGAAAGGTGTAGCAATGGGGCTACATGTACCCCCATTTTTGCTAATTTGGTAGGATGTTACTGGGGAAAACATTTTGCATTTTTACACCCCTTGTACAAGCAATGTGCTGCTTAGTTTTGATATTTGGATCACGTTTGTTTTTATATGTGGAGGGGGCAATGTACATTTTCAACAATGTGTACTTAATTTGGAAAAATCTACTGATTTTTAAGGCTTAAATATATGAATAAATAAGGATACCATTAGTTTTTTTGGACATCCAGATTCAGGAGAAACTGGGACCACTCTTTCTTCTAGTATTATTGCAAACATACTATTGTAATTCCTATATTCCCTTTTCCAACTGTCATCTAACTCACACTAAGAAGGACATTGTCAAGAGCCAAAGAGGAAAGGAGGCTGATCTTTTCCCCCATTTTACATAATGGGTTTAAAACCGTGGGGCCATTAACAAGTCATAACATGGGACTAGGTTTTACTCTTTTATTAGTCTATATACTACTAACAGTAAAACCATTAAGGAGGTCCTTATGAAATACTAGAAAGTATCTGAACATCTTAACACCTCAGTTGACATTATTGGTACAGGAACAATAGTGACATACAGTATGAGACCAGATATTAAAAGCATATTGGAAAGACTGCCATATGAGGTCATGAGTGGTCAGAAATATACTTTCAAATGTGGTGTTTGTAAACTGAAGGCATGGGGAACATGTAGCACCATACCTTAAAGTGGGTAAAACCAGGTAAGTACAGTTGCATGTCAACAGATGTTTATTTAGCAGTATGTTAAACGTGTTGCATTTTATATCGGGAAAAAGGAGAATGCTGTGCATAAAAGAATGTAAAAGCACACTTACAGCATCACCAAATAGGATTTTAAAAACTCTTTAGCTAGGCATGCTAGTGTATGTTTAAATTTTAAATCTTTTTTATTTTCTGTATTGGAAAAAGTGGAAATCCTGATTAGGAGTGAAGACTGGAAATCCTTGTTAGGCCTCAGAGAAACTGTGTAGTAAATAAGAACTAATGTTTACCTCTCAACTGTCCAGGTTTGTGCCTCATATTTTTAGTCTGTTCCTCATAAAATGTGTGGTTTTCTGACAAATCATTATGGACTGAAGGAAATAATGACATACATTTGAGATTCACACTTTTTCACATTTCATATCCTTCAGAAAATGCATGCTAAAACACATCCTATTATTCTAGCAGCTTTCTAAGTTTATAAGAGCAATATTTAAAATATGTCCCTATTTGTGGGTCTTTGTCCCCCCATTGTTTTAGGCTTTGTCCGGATTTATTACGTTAAGAAGTTGAGAAGTATGCTTCAGTATTAGCAGGTACAAATTAAGTTATATGCATTTCTGATATACTTAGTTTAAAGGCTAATAAAGTCTAATAATAAAAAAGCTTTTATGGTGATCATTAAAGATTTTTTAACATTATTATGTTTACTGTAGTGCTGTTTTACACTAATGAAAGTTTATTAACTTGTTGTGGTATTTATGATGTGTTATTATTATTTGTTATTCTTGGCTGCATTTAACCAATTCAGGTTTCCAGCTGTCGTCCAATGCAGAATTAGTTGCAGCCAGAAGATATAGCAAATCTGCTGGCTGACAATTCACCTTAAATTTCACCTCCCCATCAGCTCATTTTTCCCCAAGAAATACCTTCCAACACTCCACCACCAATTATCATCAAATAACAGGTTGTCACTCTACTCTCTAAAGCTAAAAGCACAACTTCAATGGGACCTGATAATATACCAGAGTGCCTCTTAAACAGCTTAAATCATGACTTATCAGGTCCATTAGGATCTCTATTTAAACACAGTCTCTGGACTGGTTTTGTCCCAATAGAGTAGAGGACAGCAACAGTCATCCATTGGCATATAGAGGGACCATCTACTGGCCTGGGAAATTACAGACCCATAAATTTGACTAGTCTTATATGTAAGGCCATGGAAAGAATGGAAAGAATAATCATGGACTTGATAAATAATGGCATAGAAAACCTGCAAACACTGGACCTGACCCAGTTTGGCTTTGTCAAGGGCAGGTCATGTAGGTCTATTTTTAATCAATGAATGGTAAAAGCATTGACTAGCATTACATCATAAATGCCATTCATCGAAACCTCCTTATGGAGGGGGGGGGGTGCACCCCACACCCCCCCGTTAATTATATATACCAACTCCAAGATCGCACTACAGTGGGAAAAGGGAAATTTCCTTATCCATACCATAATGCAATCTTAGTCAGAATGTTTCAATGAATGCATGTTAAATGATATACGCCTTTCGATACTTTGTTTTTTGACAGATAGACATGTATCCAGGTCATGTCTACTGAATCTGGTGGATTTCTTTGAGAGTCACTTACGCCATGGATGAGGGTTAAACAGTACATACAGCCTACCTCGACCTGATCAAGGCATTTGTCACAATTTCCCAGTTAGATATTGTAAATAAATTCTCAAAACCAGACATAAATCCATATATCACCAAATGGATAGCAAATTGGCTCACAGACAGGACACATGGTTAAAGTGGGTAAGTCCAGCTCCTGCAAGAGGCCAGTTACTAGTGTTGTGCCACAGGCCTCAGTGCTGAGACCACTTTTGTTTGAAATATACTTCTTTGAAGCCAAGGCTAATGTGGAAGAACTCTGGATGACAAAGTTTGATAACGACTGCAAGCCATGGCCAATTATTGAATCCACAATGATGTAGCTATCCTTCAGGAGGGTCTAGCTCAGACAAATGATTGTGTCATAACCATGGACTAAAACTAAATGTGAGAAAATGGATTATCATACCCTTTGAAAAGTCAAATACTCCTGCAAATTGCAATGCTGATAGCACACCCTAACTATAGAGTTATGGGTGAGGGACCTAGGTACACAGATAGATAGTAGCCTAAACCTTGACCACAATATGTCCACAGTGTTGATGAATTCCTTTTATGAGGCACAACTTATTACTAAAGGTATGGCATCCAGATCCAAGGAAACTATAGTCCCACTGCATTCAGCCCTCATTAGACCAATAATCGAGTATAATGCACCATTTGGCATGTACTTGACTAGGCACTTACAGCAGCTAGAGAGCGCTCAGAGGTTCTTCACAGAGAAAATACAGTGTGTAAACAACATTAACTATGCAGATAGGCTAAAACCCTATCCATTTACTCTGTATCCTACTGACTATTAAGGGTGACCTATACCTGACCTGCAAGGCACTCACAAATCTAGTCCTGATGGAGCTACTGCACATCCACAAGTCAAACAACATGAGGGTCACCCAATCTAAGGATATAGATGTAGTCAGCGACTCAAACAACTCATTCTGGAGAGACAGATATGCATCTCAGAGATTGCCCCTTCTTTGGAACAGGCTTTTTATTCACATTAAGCAGAGCCTGGCCATCTTCAAATGCAGTTTGGATCAATGGATGGGGAATCACAAATTCACACTCTAGGTAGTACATATGTCACTTATGGACAGGGGTAATCTGTACGATGCTCAATGTACAGGCACAAATCCTCTTGTCACTAGGGGCCATATATTGGGTAAAATCAGGTTATCAAATGAAAAACAAAAAACAATTCCAGAGACTCACACATCAGTACAATACTATTTTAAAACCAACCAAGACCAACGAAAACATAAAAACCTGAAGGTTTATTAATGGTAAATGCTTTTGCATTAACTACTAATGCTTCATCAGACCAAGACATAAAAAAACGCTACGCTCAATAAATAAAACAAAAACCCCTCTCATTCAATTCAGCAATTCAAAATAACAAATAAGATAACTAGTAGATACAATGTCATAACATACATGAATCTTAAAATTATAATGCAAAAAAAAAAAATAAAAAGCAATATCTATACTCTTAGCCCATGGTCCTTTGTGGCTAAAAGCCCAGCTAGTCTCGATGACATCATAGTCACATGAAAGGCTCATAAAATATGCATATAAATATAAACTCAATGGAAAATAAATCAATGAATTAAAGGTCGTGCTTTTAGACTGGTTTAAGGCATACCATTTCATTGAGCCCATAAGCTCTATAAAACTGTAGTTCAAGGATCCAATTCTGTTCTATAACTTCAGTTTTATTCTTTATATCTCCTCCTCTGACACTCAGCTGAACAATTTCTAAAACAAAAAATGTAAAGCTTTGTTGTTGCCACAATGTAGAAACATGTGAAGCTAAGGCATTACTGCTCTTTCCATGCCTAACATCACTTAAGTGCTCTAGTATCCTATCTTTAAGGCACTAGCTCATTTTGCCTATATAAAAAGTGTAGCAGCACTCGCAAAAAGCATAATACACCACATTCATAGTTTTGCAATCAGCATAAAAAGAGCAATCTATTACACAGTGCAAAGTCAGATACTTAGAACAAATATATCTACAGGCTTTGCAACTCATACAGGGAAATGTACCACAACGTAATGATATTAAAAAGCTAGCTGCCCTTCCTACACTTTTGTAACAAAGTTCTCTCTTGAGGGACAAATTTATGCAAAAACAAAATTTAGGCACATTACCTACTAATTCTGTGAGTTCATAACAACTGCAGAGAATCCCCCAATTTTTCTTCAATATGTCACAGACAATATTAATATCATTTGAATAAGTAAAGACACACCTCACAGTCCTACTGTCCTGTCATTCCTGGGGGATCATGATCTCAGGTTCTGCCACCCTTGAAAAATATGGTCTAGCACTACTAGCTCTCTCAGATTTCACCTTCAAAAAACAAGAGTCTAGCTGCTTGTCAGTACAGCCTCTTTGGAGAAACTCCCTCTTCAACTCATCCAGAGCTTGAGCCAAAGATTCATCATCTGTATGCAGACGCATAACTCTAAGGCACTGTCCTCTAAACATATTCCTTGGAATGTGCCTAGGGTGCATGCTGCTCTTGTGTAACAAAGAGTTCTTCTCTCATGGCTTCTTGTACACTTCAGTCTTAAAATTGCCTAAAACATCCATATTAATTGTAATATCCAAAAAATCTATTGAGTCACAAGAAAAATGCAGCTAAACTTCAAAAACTCAGTAGCGCCTTGCATATACAAAATAAATTCATTGAGCATCTCAGTTGTACCACTCCACAACACACTCGAAACTCTCCTTAGCATGGAGAACATCGATATCTGTGCAGTAACAGAAACCTGGTTCAAGGCTCTAGAGTGCTCTACCAGGTTATACCTCATACCATGCTTTTCCGCCCCAAAACTTGGACCGAACCACAAAAGGAGGGGGAGTATCAATATTCGTCAAAGATACCCACACCTCCAGGTTGGTGGCACAGCACGAAGCATCAGAGACTATCCATGTGAAACTAACAGTAGGTAAAACTGCCTTCCAGTTTATAGCCTGCTACAGACCACCCTCCCAAACTCAGGAACCCCACTCGGCCTTCCTGAGAACACTGGAAAAGATGAAGGTCTCTCCAAACACCATTATATTGGGTGACTTCAACTACCCAACTATAGACTGGGAACATTACTCTAGCTCCAACACCCTAGCCCAATCCTAGAATTTATAAACTCAAATGCTATGGAACAACTTGTTACCACTCCCACAAGAGGGGAAAACATACTGGACCTGATCATCACCAACATGGGGACTCTGTGCTCCAGACCAGAAGTGTATCCCTCACTGGTAAGATCAGACCATAAACTAATCTCACTGGATATTCACATCCCGACCCCACCCCATGCCCAGAAAACCACAGTGAAAAACTTCTCTAAAGCAAATTTCACACTCCTCAAAACCGAGGTGGAATCCTTCAAAGCCCCCGGGCCTGTGGATAATACGGCCCAGACCGCAAAATCCTTTATAAACGCATTCTATAAACACCTTCAGGAATGCATGGATCATGCAATCCCAAATAAAACCAAGACCCAATCCTCCAAAGGCAAATGTCCTGTCTGGTGGACCCCAGCCATAAACGAACTATACAATAGAAGGAGGAAGCTACTACATGATAGAGCAAAATCCCAAAAAGGGAAGGCATCTCTGATCAGTATTAGCAAAAAACTACGGGTACTCATAAAATCGTCTAAGGCCAGCTTCGAGAGAAAAATTGCACAGGACACTAAGGATAATCACAAGGTTTTCTTTAGTTATGTTAGGAAGCTGGTTGGGAATTCCCAGATATGCTCAGAATTAGTCCAAAATGACAAAAAATACACCGAACCCACAGACATTGCCAACATCCTAGCTGACAGGTTCAGCGCAAACTCCCCCCCTCCCCACCAAAAGGGCTAATATCTATCCCAGCAGAGTGCTTCCCCCCTGACATCTCAGATGCTCAGGTAAGAGCTGCCCTCTCCAAAGCAAGAAACACAGCATCAATGGGACCAGACGGCGTCCCGGGCTGCGTCCTACATGAACTCCAAGAAGAGCTAAACCCAAACCTAAAACTACTGTTCAATCTCAGCCTTACTACAGGATATGTACCCAATGAGTGGTGTACAGCAACAGTGGTCCTTCTCCACAAAGGTGGTGCCTCAACGGATCCTGGAAACTATCGCCCCATAAGTCTCACTAGCTTGGTCTGCAAAGCTATGGAAAGGATCGTCATGGACCTTATAAATAAAGATATTGGGGACCTACAGACACTGGATCCTACCCAGTTCGGCTTTGTTAATGGCAGATCCTGCCTCTTAAACCTGGTTGATTTCTTTGAAACAGTCACCAAGGCCATTGACAAGGGGAAGGTGGTCCACACAGCCTACCTGAACCTCGCAAAAGCCTTTGATACAATACCCCACTCGGGCATCATAGATAAGCTCACCAGCTTAAATATAAACCCCTATGTCACTAGATGGGTTGCAAACTGGCTCAAGGACAGAACCCACATGGTTAGAAAAGCTGGGGCCATGTCAGACTCCAAACCAGTTACAAGTGGCGTCCCACAAGGCTCAGTCCTGGGACCTCTCTTGTTCGGTATATATTTCTCGGAGGTGCAGGCCAACATGGAAAGACTGTGGCTGACCAAGTTCGCAGATGACTGCAAACTGGGTGCCATAATAGACTCTCCAGCTGACACAAGCATCCTCCAAAAGGGCCTCATAGAAACAGACAACTGGTGCCAGAGCCATGGCCTCAAGCTAAACGCCAAAAAGTGTATAGTCATCTCCTTTGGCAAAACAAAGTGCCTACAAATTACCACATAGGTGGTAATCCATTAAGTACAGAAGAAGTAATTAGGACCTGGGGACCCAAGTTGATAGCAATCTCTCATTTGACAACCACGTGGCCAAAGTGGTTAGAAAAACATTTTATATAGCCCACCTAATCATAAAGGGATTCACATCTAGATCAGGGGAGGTCATCGTGCCTCTTTACTCATCCCTCATCAGGCCCATAATTGAGTACAATGCCCCTTTTGGGATGTACCTTACCAGACACCTGCAGCAACTGGAAAGACCCCAAAAGTACCTCACCAAGAGGATCAAGGGGATAGAGCAAAATCCCAAAAAGGGAAGGCATCACTGATCAGTATTAGCAAAAAACTATGGGCACAGATAAAATTGTCTAAGGCCAGCTTCGAGAGAAAAATTGCACAGGACACTAAGGATAACCACAAGGCTTTCTTTAGTGATGTTAGGAACCTGGGTGGTAATTCCCAGATATGCTCAGAATTAGTTCAAAATGACAAAAAATACACCGAACCCACAGACATTGCCAACATCCTAGCTGACAGGTTCAGTGCAAACTCCCCCACCAAAGGGCAAATATCTATCCCAGCAGAGTGCTGCCCCCCTGACATCTCAGATGCTCAGGTAAGAGCCGCCCTCTCCAAAGCAAAAAACGCAGCATCAATGGGACCAGACGGTGTCCCGGGCTGCATCCTACATGAACTCCAAGAAGAGCTAAACCCAAACATAAAACTACTGTTCAATCTCAGCCTTACTACAAGATATGTGCCCAAAGAGTGGCGTACAGCAACAGTGGTTCCTCTCCATAAAGGTGGTGCCTCAACGGATCCTGGAAACTATCGCTCCATAAGCCTGACTAGCTTGGTCTGCAAAGCTATGGAAAGGATCATCATGGACCTCATAAATAAAGATATTGGGGACCTACAAACACTGGATCCTACCCAGTTCGGCTTTGTTAAGGGCAGATCCTGCCTCTTAAACCTGGTTGATTTCTTTGAAACAGTCACCAAGGCCATTGACGAGGGGAAGGTGGTCCACACAACCTACCTGGACCTCACAAAAGCCTTTGATACAATACCTCACTCGGGCATTATAGATAGGCTCACCAGCTTAAATATAAACCCCTATGTCACTAGATGGATTGCAAATTGGCTCAAGGACAGAACCCACATGGTTAGAATTGCTGGAGCCATGTCAGACTCCAAACCAGTTACAAGTGGTGTCCCACAAGGCTCAGTCCTGGGACCTCTCTTGTTCGGTGTATATTTCTCGGAGGTACAGGCCAACATGGAAGGACTGTGGCTGACCAAGTTCGCAGATGACTGCAAACTGGGCACCATAATCTACTCTCCAGCCGACACAAGCATCCTCCAAAAGGGCCTCATAGAAACAGACAACTGGTGCCAGAGCTATGGCCTCAACCTAAATGCCAAAAAGTGTATAGTCATCCCCTTTGGCAAAAACAAAGTGCCCACAAATTACCACATAGGTGGTAATCCATTAAGTACAGAAGAAGTAATTAGGGACCTGGGGACCCAACTTGATAGCAATCTCTCATTTGACAACCACGTGGCCGAAGTGGTTAGAAAAACATTTTATATAGCCCACCTAATCATGAAGGGATTCACATCTAGATCAGGGGACGTCATCGTGCCTCTTTACTCATCCCTCATCAGGCCCATAATTGAGTACAATTCCCCTTTTGGGATGTACCTTACCAGACACCTGCAGCAACTGGAAAGACCCCAAAAGTACCTCACCAAGAGGATCAAAGGGCTCAAACAGATGCCATATGCTGCCTGGTTAAAGAAACTCCAGCTCTACTCAGTGGCATACCACCTTTTCAGAGGCGATCTGTGCCTGACGTATAAAGCCATGTCCAACCCGGAATTAATGGACATGCTGCACCTCAGAAAATCCAAATCCCATCGAGCTACGCACTCGAGAGACTTGAACCTCAGCACTGAAATAAATAGGACATGCTGGAGGGACAGATTCATAACCCAGAGGCTCCCTTCACTCTGGAATAAAATCCCAGTCCAGGTTAGGCAGAGTCCCTCATTGACTCTCTTCAAGAGGAATCCTGATGAGTGGATGGGAGATCATAGGTTTACCCCGGGTATCACTTCTGTGTCACTGTTAGACAGAGGCACAGTATACTAACCTCGAAAAGGGCATAGCAAAATAAATTTAAAATGGGTGGCGAAAGCCAAACACATTCTGGCTAGGCTTATAAATGCCCTAGGGCAGATAGCCTAGTATGAACCTATAAACCTATGAACCTATGAACCAAACAGATGCCGTATGCTGCCCGGTTAAAGAAACTCCAGCTCTACTCAGTGGCATACCGCCTGCTCAGATGCGATCTGTGCCTGACGTATAAAGCCATGTCCAACCCGGAATTAATAGACATGCTGCACCTCAGAAAATCCAAATCCCATCGAGCTACGCGCTCGAAGGACTTGAACCTCAGCACTGAAATAAATAGGACATGCTGGAGGGACAGATTCATAACCCAGAGGCTCCCTTCACTCTGGAATAAAATCCCAGTCCAGGTTAGGCAGAGTCCCTCATTGACTCTCTTCAAGAGGAATCTTGATGAGTGGATGGGAGATCGTAGGTTTACCCCGGGTATCACTTCTGTGTCACTGTTAGACAGAGGCACAGTATACTAACCTTGAAAAAGTGCATAGCAAAATTAATTTAAAATGGGTGGCGAAAGCCATACACACTCTGGCTAGGCTTATAAATGCCCTAGGGCAGATAGCCTATTATGAACCTATGAACCTATGAAAAAAAATATATAATCAACAAATCATTTGTAGTAAATAATGTACTTAAAAATATATTGTTATGTAAAATCAAATCATGTCTCCAATGAGCTAACACAAATTTGGCATAGCTATTCACACAGGCAGTGCCCATAGCCACACCAACCTTCTGCAAATAGTACTGCTCACCAAACATTTTATTTATTTATTTTATTTTACATTTGTTGACTGGGCTGGTCCATTTTCAGCAGAGGCCCAGGGAGAAAAGCTCCAAATACAGACATTAAAATTAGTCTTTACAAAATGTATTAGTTATAATGAGAAAAAATAAAATGATTATCGTATTATCATGTTCTTACAGAAGCAACAATTAGAAATTAAATACAGACTAAGGGAATACAAATTGTGCATGAGAATAGAAGAGATTTAGTGTAAGATTTGCTTGAAGGAGTAGAGAAAGAAGTAGTGGGACACTGAAAACTAGTCGGGGTTAGTACATGGGCAGAGCCAGTGAGTTTTGAGGTGAGTTCTGAGTTGGGATTTGAAACAAGGAAAAGAAGAGCTAGCAGTGAGGTTGTCAGGAAGAGAGTTCCAGGCTTTGCCTATTGTGTTTGAGAACAAGGATTTGCCTGCCAAATTGTTGGATTTGCAAGTAGATATAAGAAGTTTCCAACAAAACGAACAGCAACACCAGAAATATGGAACCAAGACAGTAAACCTCACTGTCACAGCTAGCTTTTCAGAATTAGCATGCAGGCTTAACTCGAATAAGGCAAGAGAAATGCGATTCCTCCAAAATATTTAATACGAACAGTCGACAAAAAAACTCAGAACTAAAAATTTTTTTTCAAATATTACATGTAGCTGTTAAGCGCTTTCATCCGCTTATCGCAGACTTCTTCAGAACAGCTGATCAAATCAAAAGACAATCCATTTAAAATCTTTTTGGCGCCATTCTGAAAGCACAAATCTTTTTAAAGTGCCAGTGCTCATTTATACTTAAAAACGCTATACATAACTTGTCCAAGTATATAGCAACAAACTAAAAATACTTCTATAAATAAATATCAACTATAAAAATATACAAACAATACATTAATAAACAATTGCTTAAAACAGATGAATAATCCAATTATTCTTATGTTGCACATGTAAAACACATTGTATAAATAGCAACATAATTAACTAACACTTTATCGACATTTTGTCGACTGTTCGTATTAAATATTTTGGAAGAATCGCATTTCTCTTGCCTTATTCGAGTTAAGCCTGCATGCTAATTCAGAAAAGCTAGCTGTGACGGTGAGGTTTACCGTCTTGGTTCCATATTTCAGATATAAGAAGTTTGTTAGAAGAGCGTAGGCTTTTAAGGTTGCAGTAAGGTGTGATAAGGGAGGTGAGTGTAGGGGTGTTGGTAGGTTTGTAGAAGATATTATGGACTAAGGAGAGCTGGTGATATAAGATCAGATTTTGCAGCTCAAGCCAACCTAATTGCTTTAAATTTATGCAGTGGTGGGTTCTAAAAGTAGAGCTAGAGGCAAATCTGGCAATACTGTTATAGGCAACAGCCAGTTTGCAGAGGTTAGATTTGGACAGGTATGTGTAAATATGGGAGGCATAAAGGAGGGAAGAAATTAGGTGGGTATGGGCAATGGAAGTTCTGGAAAGTGGAGTGAGGAATGTTTTAATTCTATACAGGGAGCCTAGTTTTCTGTTAACTAATTTTATGGTGTTGTTGATGTGAATATCAAAGCATAGGTTATTGTCTATCTCTACTCCAAGAAGCCTGGTAGTGGGGTCAGGTGATATGATAGCGCCATTACTAGACAAGACAGAGAAGTTGAGAGTGGAGGATTTCTGGGTGGGGGAGAACAGTAACAGTTTGGTTTTCTTGGAGTTTAGGATTAAGCATTGTTTTAAGAACCAGGTTTCAACAGTTTGGAAAGTCTGTTGGGTGAAAGAGTGCATTTCGGAAGGGGAAGAAGCCAAACAAATCAAAGTAGAGTCATTGGCATATTGTATACAGGTTGCAGAGGAAATACTGGTATGAAGATCATTAATAAAAATAGAAAAAAGAAGAGGGCCAAGTATAGAACCTTGTGGTACTCCAAGGGTGATGGGCAGGTGGTTGGACAGGTTACTGTGCCAGAGCACTGCCTGTTGTCTGTTATGAAGATAGGAGTGGAACCACATAATAGCTTTTGAGACTAGTGAGAATGTTTTAAGTAAATTTAAGAGTATCTGGTGATTGACCATATCGAAGGCTTTGGATAGGTCAATAAAGAGAGCAGAGGTAAGGATATTATTATTTCGATTTTTGTTGATACAGTCAGTAAAAGAAAGGAGGGCTGAAGTAGTGCTGCGGAAAGGTCTGAAGCCATGTTGACAGTCAGCAAGAAGGTTTTCATTCAACAGGTGTTTAAGAAGTTGTTTTTGTATGCATTTTTCCATGATTTTAGCCAGGGGGGAGAGTAGGGCTATGGGTCAGTAGTTTGGAGTTCTGTTGAGTTTCCACCTTTATGCAGGGGAATAATGTGAAATTTTCCAGATGGAAGGAATATAGCCTTCAACAATGGTTCTATTAATCAGAATCGAAATGCATTGTTTTCCAAAACCAGCTCTAAAAGAGTACAAATCATCTCAACCTTCCTGGTAGAAAAAAACAGCATGTCCCAATAAAAAGGCTCTAACATAATTAATACATATAGTATTTGAAAGAACAGTAAACAAAGAAGTAATGTCAAATGTAACTAAAATGAGTTCAAGGGAAGCTGATAAATCACTAGCACTACAATACAAGTCCTTCAAAAAATCTTTAGTGTCTTTTAAAACAGATCCCACATTATTGAATACTGGTCTTAATGTCTTCTCTAAGTACAGAGACAAGGGTTCAGTGGCCCAATCTCTGCTCAATAGTATAAGATGCATGGGAGGTCGATGTAGACATTTATGGACTTTTGGAAGCCCATAAGGTATCAGGGTAGTAGGATTCTCAACTGAAAAATGCTTAAACAAATCATCAGTAATCAAACCTGTCACTAATATATCAAAATAGAGGACAGAGACTCTGTCTATAATGACTGTTATCTGAGGCTTGGAGATATGTTGATAAGTACTGCTATCACTCAAAAGCTGTTCCATGGTACTCAAATAAAGAACCATATCCATGACAACTATCCCACCTCCCTTATCAGCTGGGAGTATTTCAATGGAGCTAAGTCATTTCAATTCCTGAAGAGCAACCAACTCTGCTTCTGTCAAGTTATAAAAATGACCAGAATGTTTATCTGTTAATGCCAATCTGATCTGTTCATCGCACATAGTAGTGAATGTTTCTATAATGAGGTGTTTAAAAGGAATAAATGTGCTAGGTTAAGTAAAATTCTTAGGTATGCCACTCATTCTTTTAAACATTAAATAAATGGCCCATCTCAATACCGGAAGATTGCCAAATTCCAGTAATAACGGCCACACAGGTACAAAATGCACTCTCTAAAGCCAAGAATACAGCATCCATGGGACCAGATGACATCCCGGGCTGTGTACTACATGAACTACAATATGAACTGGCACCTCACCTAAGTGTCATGTTTATGCATAGCCTCACCTCAGGTTTCGTGCCCACTGAGTGGCACAGAGCTACAGTTATCCCAATCCACAAGGGGGGATCCACCTTGGATCCCGGAAACTACCGTCCCATCAGTCTGACAAGCCTTATCTGCAAGGCTATGGAGCGTATTATCATGGAACTTATAAACAAGGACATTGGCAACCTTCAAACACTGGACCCCACCCAGTTTGGGTTTGTGAAGGGCCGATCTTGTCTCCTGAACCTGATTGACTTCTTTGAATCAGTCTCCAGAGCCATGGACAAGGGTAAGGTGGTCCACACAGCCTATCTTGACCTTGCCAAGGCCTTTGACACCATCCCCCACTCTGGAATCGTAGATAAACTTACTAAGTTGGGCATTAATCCCTATGTCACCCAATGGGTTGCTAAATGGCTTACTGATAGAACCCACACTGTAAAAGTAGCCGACTCCAAATCCATCTCCAGACAAGTGACAAGTGGAGTACCGCAGGGTTCAGTCCTGGGGCCGCTCTTTTTTGGCATCTACTTCTCTGAAGTACAGGTCAACACTAAGGGACTCTGGCTAACAAAGTTTGCAGATGACTGCAAACTGGGAGCCATTATTGAATCCCCAAATGATGTGGATACTCTACAAAAGGGCCTTACAGAAACAGATGCTTGGTGCCAGAGCCATGGGCTCAAGCTCAATGCCAAGAAATGTATTGTTATCCCTTTGGGAAAAACATGTATCCATGAATTACCATATAGGTGGCAGTACACTAAACACAGAAAGTGTGATAAGAGACTTAGGGACACAGGTGGACAGTGGTCTCACCTTCGATAACCACATCGCCACAACAGTCAGGAAATCCTTCTATGTGGCACACCTCATCACAAAGGGCTTTTCATCCAGAAAAAGGAGGTCATTGTCCCACTGTACTCATCCCTCATTAGACCCATTATAGAATACAACGTCCCATTTGGTATGTACCTCTCAAGACATCTGCAACAACTGGAAAGGCCTCAGAAATACCTCACTAAAAGAATCACAGGCCTAAAGCAGATGCCCTATGCTGACCGCCTTAAAACTCCAGCTATACTCTGTCGCATATCGTCTACGCAGAGGCGATCTCTGCTTAACATACAAGGCCATGTCAAACCCAGAGCTGTTGGACATGCTACACTTAAAGAAATCCCAATCCCTCAGAGCTACACGCTCCAGGGATCTAAACCTTGTCATCACAATAAACAAAACATGCTGGAGGGATAGGTTCCTGACCCAGAGACTCCCCAGACTCTGGAATAGATTGCCCATACATGTCAAGCAGAGTGCCTCTTTGGACCTCTTCAAGAGGAACCTTGACGATTGGATGGGAGAAAGGAAATTCACCCCAGGGATCACGTCAGTCACCCTGCTAGACAGGGGTCCAGGAAAGTAAATAATGTGGGAAGAAATAGCCAGGGAATTGTTATGGCTAGGCTTGTATAGGCCCTAGGGCTGATAGCCTAGTACCAACCTATGAACCTATGAACCTATGAAGAGACAAATTCCATGAAAACAACCTGAGGTTAATAAGTACTTGTGCCAGACTATATATCTGGGCTGGAACAAAGGACAAGCCTCTGTTCAAAACCTTCTTATGCTCAGGTGTAAGCTTAACAGAAGAAATATTGAAAACCAAGCTGGTCAAGGTGACAATTCAAGTAAATCTCTCCATGGACTATAGTTTGTGATGGACCTGCCCATTCTTCGACCGACTCCGTGACCTCCCTTGTCTGTGCCCTGTTGTAATGGGGAGCATACCTCTCAACATTTTACAGCAAGAAATCTGGACAAAACCATAAATAAAAGTAGGGCAAAAGATCAAAAATAGGGACTTTTTTTTAAATATTGCTCCTACAAACGTGTTGATAGAATAACAAGTTTTGCATTAGCATGAATTTTCTGAAGGCTATGAAGTCTGAACCTCAGCTGTCTGTCATTATTTTCTGACTTCAGTCCTTTATGATTTGCCACTAATTTGTCAGAAAACTACAATTTTATGAAAAAAAAACGGACCAAAAATATGAGGCAAAAATCTGGACATTCTGCGAAAATATGTACAGTTAAGAGCTATGATGGGGAGAGGCTCCATTAAGGAAAAAAAGGGGAGGACCAGACATATAAATAATATTAGATGTACCGGCTGATACAGCATATGTGTCGGTCTCTGTATTATTAGAGATCTTCACAGTTGAAGATGAAAGGGGTTGGCCACCGTTATTGTCAGATCAACCAGTAGAACCATGCACAGATGATACAATGGTTGGACCAGAATCACTGTCAGTCTGATCAATAGGACCGTGCATAGGCATCTCATTGTTGATGCTGGGCCTTGTCCCTAACTCATTCTTAGGCCAAGAAAAAACCTGCCCCATCATAAAGTCACTAATGTCTTTTTGTAGTTTTTTTGAGTTTAGTAGCTTGAAGCCTCTTATCATAATTAATAATTTACTCATAAAGTTCATCAAGACTAGTTGTAACAACATCCACTGAA
Organism: Protopterus annectens; assembly: GCF_019279795.1. Lineage (NCBI taxonomy): Eukaryota > Metazoa > Chordata > Ceratodontiformes > Protopteridae > Protopterus > Protopterus annectens. The sequence goes on from NC_056743.1 coordinate 1,395,181,533, forward strand.
AACTTACTATGTATTTTACTTTGCAAACCACTGATATCTTTCAAGAGCTCTACCTCAACAGGACAAAAAAAAATCAGTAAGTAAGTAAGTAGCTGTATATAGTCTAGACCCAATTGGATATTCACTCTTTGCCATCTCTTAAGTAAATCTGAGTAAGCAGGTCCACGGGTGGGCATTTTCAAAACATGCAGCCCCCTTGGTACTACCCTATGATGGAGACAAGCTTCCAGATGTATCCTCTGCTACTGCATATGTTTAAATTATAAAATGTATTCTCCAAGTCATGAAACAGGGCAGAGAACATCAACTGTGTGTCCTCTCTGACCTCTGTGAAAGTCTCAGCAGATCTGGAATGGAGCACAAGAAAGGGTTATTATCAACTTTCAAAATCCACTGTAATCTGTCCATCCTACTGGGATTATATTCAAGCTCAGTGTTGTGAACTTATGTCATGCCTCAAAAGCAATGCAACACAAAGCAAACTAGAAATCAAAAAGGCAAAATCCATCAGGTAAAGCCGCTAAAAACTAATACCAAATGAAAAACAAAAAACAATTCCAGTGACTCACACAGCAGTACAATACTATTTAAAAAACAACCAAGACCTATGAAAAACATAAAAACCTGAAACTTTATTAACAGTAAGCGCTTTCACATTAACCAGTAATGCTTCATCAGATTAAGACATAAAAAAACTAAGCTGGAGTGGCACGACTAAGGTGTGCAATGAGTTTATTTTGTATATGCAAGGCACTACTGAGTTTTTGAAGTTTAGCTGCAATTTTTCTCATGACTCAATAGATTTTTTTGGATTTACCTGTCAGATTTTTGCCTTTTTAAAATCAGGTGACACTGGCTATGCTTGTAAGGCCCCTTAGCCCAATAGCCAAGTAATCTCCTATAACCTATGAACCACATGATGTTTACATCAGTTTTATAAGCTGATTTTTTTAAAGTACTTTCCTGGTTCTGATGAAGTCCTGCTTAAGTAAAGAATGAAAGCACATAACCAAGTTACAGTAAAAGGTTTTTAAGAGGAGTGTATTTAGCAGTTGTCATTTTCTGTTAGCAGAAGATTACAAATGTTTTTCTTGGATTCCTGTGATCTATGTTCTGTTTCCCTCCATGAAGATATAGGGAATTTCTGTATATAATTTATTGATTAGGCTTATAATGGTCTGCTGACTGACTGCACAACACTTAAAACATGTGAATCTATAAATCTTACACCTTTCTTGATAGCTAGGCTTATAATACTTTAGTTTTCCTATTATTGTTCACATAAGCTATTAGCTTTATTGTTCGGTTTATATTGTCAAAAACACTCTCCCCTGGATTCTCGAAAACTTGCATGGGGTGCAAGATCGGTGCAGGAGGTCAAGCAGGCAATATGTCTGCCGTGCGATCCAGGAACTGCATGGATGAAACCCTTGTATGCAAATCACCCCATTTGCAGGAGAAATCTATGTAAATGAGGTGATTTTGCAATCCAGGCAGCTTGCAACTGTCCGTGCAGGACTAGTGCTATATGCAGAAATATACTCGGTTAGTAACCGAGTACATTTCTGGAAAATCCAAAATGGAGCTGTGACAACTCCACATAAAGGCTACATATCATGTAGTAAGCGTGCCAGTGGCCAAGTATAAGACTACTGGCATTGCAAACATAAAAAAAAATACAAAAATCAACTTTTATTTTTTTTTAGCCAATCTCGGCTGTTTCAGCGTAGGGCAGCGGTGCACAAACGGGATTTGGGGGGGGGGGTAACAAAATGAACCTAAATTAAGCATTCTAACAAAAATCAGTATTCTGCCATGCAAGTCAATGGCAGGCAGAAGACAACATGGCCAGTGTTTAGTGGTTGCTAAGGAGGGAGGCTCAGTGTGAGATATGTAACTTTGCATTTGCAGACAATCCTATGCAAATGAGGGGAAGGATAGTGAATCCCAGCTTTCCCCAGCATGTGAGTCAGGTCCCAACAGTGTAAGAGTAGGAATAGCTTGGTGCAAGCCTAGGAGTTAGATGACATCATGGCGGGGGGGGGTGTGTGTCAGGCATACTGTAAGCAGATTGGAGTCCTGTGGCTCGGGTTTGCTCCTAGCTTAGCAGAGCTAAGGTAGGGGGTGTGTCCAAACCTGCCTAGCAGTCTTTAACAAGCCTAAGCAGGTGTGTGTGCCATGCACCAGGTTTTACAGAAATAAAAAAGAAGTTAAACCAGGAAATAATAGCAGTGTACACATTTGAGCACTCTGTTTGCGCTGTGCACACACAGGCTTAAACAGGAAGGCAATGGGAAGGGAAAACAGCAGTAGGAAGGTAATCAAGGAGAACTAGCTTAGCTGGCAGGCGAAATGTTTCAGAATCAGCCATTTACACAGGCAGCAGACCAGCCCAGCCCTGAACACTACTATAAACTGTGCAAACACCTTCCCATCTAGTTTTTCCCACACTCTATACCACCTATGTATACAAGTGGGGAAATTTTAACAAACAAACCAACAAAATGAGAAAGGCTGAAGAAGGTAACATAGAACAACATGTGCAAGAGGCTGAGGGTGGTGAGGATGTGAATTCTGCTGATTAATCCACAGTGATGAAATGAAGTAGAGTGTACAGACCCAGGGTTACCTACCAGGGGTTACATGAACTGGAGATATTGGAGTGCTATAGGGTGGACAGAGACCTCCTACAGCAAATTGTTGAGTTCTGCCGTTCTGAAATTTTCCAGATCGAAGGAATATAGCCTTCAACAATGGTTCTATTAATCAGAATCGAAATGCATTGTTTTCCAAAACCAGCTCTAAAAGAGTACAAATCATCTCAACCTTCCTGGTAGAAAAAAACAGCATGTCCCAATAAAAAGGCTCTAACATAATCAATACATATAGTATTTGAAAGAACAGTAAACAAAAAAGTAATGTCAAATGTAACTAAAATGAGTTCATGGGAAGCTGATAAATCACTAGCACTACAATACAAGTCCTTCAAAAAATCTTTAGTGTCTTTTAAAACAGATCCCACATTACTGAATACTGGTCTTAATGTCTTCTCTAAGTACAGAGACAAGGGTTCAGTGGCCCAATCTCTGCTCAATAGTATAAGAAGCATGGGAGGTCGATGTAGACATTTATGGACTTTTGGAAGCCCATAACTTATCAGGGTAGTAGGATTCTCAACTGAAAAATGCTTAAACAAATCATCAGTAATCAAACCTGTCAATAATATATCAAAATAGAGGACAGAGACTCTGTCTATAATGACTGTTATCTGAGGCTTGGAGATATGTTGATAAGTACTGCTATCACTCAAAAGCTGCTCCATGGCACTCAAATAAAGAACCATATCCATGACAACTATCCCACCTCCCTTATCAGCTGGGCGTATTTCAATGGAGCTAAGTCATTTCAATTCCTGAAGAGCAACCAACTCTGCTTCTGTCAAGTTATAAAAATGACCAGAATGTTTATCTGTTAATGCCAATCTGATCTGTTCATCGCACATAGTAGTGAATGTTTCTATAATGAGGTGTTTAAAAGGAATAAATGTGCTAGGTTTAGTAAAATTCTTAGGTATGCCACTCATTCTTTTAAACATTAAATAAAGAGACAAATTCCATGAAAACAACCTGAGGTTAATAAGTACTTGTGCCAGACTAGATATCTGGGCTGGAACAAAGGACAAGCCTCTGTTCAAAACCTTCTTATGCTCAGTTGTAAGCTTAACAGAAGAAATATTGAAAACCAAGCTGGTCAAGGTGACAATTCAAGTAAATCTCTCCATGGACTATAGTTTGTGATGGACCTGCCCATTCTTCGACCGACTCCGTGACCTCCCTTGTCTGTCCCCTGTTGTAATGGGGGGCATACCTCTTAACATTTTACAGCAAGAAATCTGGACAAAACCATAAATAAAAGTAGGGCAAAAGATCAAAAATAGGGACATTTTTTTTTAAATATTGCTCCTACAAACTTGTTGATAGAATAACAGATTTTGCATTAGCATGAATTTTCTGAAGGCTATGAAGTCTGAACCTCAGCTGTCTGTCATTATTTTCTGACTTCAGTCCTTTATGATTTGCCACTAATTTGTCAGAAAACTACAATTTTTGAAAAACAACGGACCAAAAATATGAGGCAAAAATCTGGACATTCTGCGAAAATATGTACAGTTAAGAGCTATGATGGGGAGAGGCTCCAGTAAGGAAAAAAGGGGGAGGACCAGACATATAAATAATATTAGATGTACCAGCTGATACAGCATATGTGTTGGTCTCTGTATTATTAGAGATGTTCACAGTTGAAGATGAAAGGGGTTGGCCACCGTTATTGTCAGATCAACCAGTAGAACCATGCATAGATGATACATAGAGGAGCTCTCTGAGTATGTAGCCCAGGCAGGTATGACCCTGACCCTGAGCAGTATCCTTCCTTCACCAAGAATAATGCCACAATATAGAGACAAGATGATCAGCTTTAACAATTGGCTTAATGTCTGGTGTCATTCAAAGGAGATCCAGTGTCTGTCTGCCTGGGATGACATGCTTGACAAGCCACGCTGCTTCGCGAGGGACGGCTTGCACATGTCACCTCTGGGATTCCGGATATTGGCTAAGGCTCTTGCCACCCCCATAGTGCCTTTTTTAGGCAAGGCTCAAATTCTAAACCTACCACCCTAGAAAACAAAAATGGGAAGAAACTGAGGGTAATGTTGCTCAATGCCAGAAGTCTAAATCTCAAAATGCACGCACTCGAGGCCCTTCTCAGTATGGAGAACATCGATGTCTGTGCTGAAACTGAAACCTTGTTCAAGGCTCCTGAGAGCACCCTGGCACTATTAGGTTTTACCTCATATCATGCGTTTCAGCCCCAAAACCTGGACCACACCACAAAAGGAGGGGGTGTATCCATATTCATAAAGGATACCCACAGCTCCAGGTTGGTGGCAATGCACGAAGCTTTGGAAACCATCCAGGTGCAACTAACCATAGGCAAAACGGCTCTACAAATTGTAGCATGCTACAGGCCACCCTCTCAAACTCAGGAACCCCACACAGCCTTCCTGAAGACACTGGAGGGTATAAATGTTTGGGTGACTTCAACTACCTGAATATAGACTGGGAACATTACTCAAGCCCTAACTTTCTAGCCCAACGGTTCCTGGAGTTCATAAATTCAAATGCCATGGAACAGCTAGTCACTGTTCCCACGAGAGGAGAAAATATACTAGATCTCATTATCACAAACATGGGGACAAAATGCTCCACACCGGAAGTATATCCCTCATTGGTGAGATCTGATCATAAACTAATCTCACTGGAAATCCACATCCCGCCCCCACCCCAAACAAAAAAGACCACAGTGAAGAACTTCTCTAAAGCAAACTTCACACTACTCAAGACTGGTGTGGTATCCTTCAAGGCCCCTAAGCCAGTGGAAACCACAACCCAAGCTGCGGAAGCTGCCTTCTATGAACACCTCCAGAACTGCATGGATCAGGCAATCCCAAATAAAATCAAGACTCTTTCCACAAAGGGCAAACGTCCAGTCTGGTGGACCCCAGCCATTAACAAACTTTACAATAAGAGGAGAAAGCTATTACATGATAGAACAAAATCCATAAAAGGGAAGTCACCCCTGATCATTATTAGTAAAAAATACGAGCACTCATAAAATCAACTAAGGCCAATTTTTAGAGAAAAAGTGCCATGGATTCAAAGGACAATCATAAGGCCTTTTTCAGCTATGTTAGGAACCTGGGTGGAAACTCCCAGATATACTCAGAATTAGTCCAAAATGATACAAAAATCACTGAACCCACAGACATTGCCAACATACTGGCAGACAGGTTCAGTGCAAACTTTACCCCCCTCACCCCCCTAAAGGAGAGATAACTATCCCAGTGGAGTGTAGCCTCCCAGACATCTCAAATGCGCAGGTGAAAGCTGCTTTCTCTAAAGCTAAAAACACAGCATCAATGGGACCGGATGGTGTTCCCGGCTGTGTGCTACACGAGCTAAATGAGGAATTAAACCCGCACATAAGGCAGCTGTTTAATCTCAGCCTTACCACAGGATACGTGCCCAAGGAGTGGCGTACGGCAACTGTGGTCCCACTCCACAAAGGCGGTGCCTCTACGGACCCTGGTAATTACCACCCCATAAGATAACAAGAATAATCTGCAAAGCTATGGAGAGGATCATAATGGAGCTCATAAACAAAGATATAGGGGACTTGCAGACATTGGACCCGACCCAGTTTGGCTTCGTCAAGGGAAGATCATGCCTTTATGCCTTTTGAACTTGGTCGACTTCTTCAAAACAGTCAACAAGGCCATTGATGAGTGAAAGGCAGTCCATACAGCCTACCTTGACCTTGCAAAGGCTTTCGACACAATACCCCACTCGGGTATTGTAGAAAAACTTACAAGCTTAAATGTAAACCCATATGTCACAAGATGGGTTGCAAACTGGCTTAAGGACAGAACCCACAGGGTTAGAGTTGCTGGCGCTATGTCAGACTCCAAGCTGGTCACAAGTGTGTCCCACAGGGCTCGGTCCTTGGTCCGATATTGTTCGGCATCTACTTCTCAGAAGTACAGGCCAACATGGGAGGACTTTAGCTGACAAGTTTGCAGACGACTGCAAACTGGGCGCCATAGTGGAAAGTGCATCGGACACGGATATCCTTCAGAAGGGACTCATGGAAACAGATAGCTGGTGCCAGAGCCATGGCCTGAAGTTAAACGCCAAAAAATGTATAGTCATACCCTTCGGGAAAAACAAGGTAACCCCAAGCTACCATATAGGTGGCAATCCACTAAGCACAGAAGAGGTTATCAGGGACCTGGGGACCCAGGTTCACAGTGGCCTTTCTTTTGACACTCACGTTGCTAAAGTGGTTAGAAAGACCTTCTACATTGCCCACCTGATCATGAAGGATTCATCCAGATCTAGTGAGGTCATTGTTCCCCTGTACTCTTCACTTATCAGACCAATGATCGAGTACAATGCCCCATTCGGGATGTATCTCACCCGACATCTGCAGCAATTGGAGAGACCCCAAAAGTTCCTCACCAAAAGGATAAAGGGACTCCAAAATCTGTCATATGCTGCCCGATTGAAGAAACTCCAGCCCTATTCAGTCGCATACCGTCTGCTCAGAGGTGACATGTGCCTGACATGCAAGGCCATGTCCAACCCGGAATTAATGGACATGCTCCACCTCAAAAAATCCAAATCCACCAAAACCACTAGAGCAAGCGACTTAAACCTTAGCACGGACATAAATAGGACGTGCTGGAGGGATAGATTTATCACTCAGAGACTCCCTATGCTGTGGAATAGAATCCCGGTCCATGTGAGGCAGAGCACCTCGCTGGCTCTGTTCAAGAGAAATCTTGACCTGTGGATGGGAGATTGTAGGTTTACCCCGGGAATCATCTCTGTGTCACTGCTGGACAGAGGCACAACAAACTAATAGGCACAGTATTTTTTCATATAAGGGGTGGCGTAAGCCACAAAACTTTGGGCTAGGCTTATAAATGCCTTAGGGCAGATAGCCTAGTATAAACCTATGAACCTATGAACCTATAAGGGTTGGACCAGAATCACTGTCAGTCTGATCAATAGGACCGTGCATAGGGATCTCATTGTTGATGCGGGGCCTTGTCCCTAACTCATTCTTAGGCCAAGAAAAAACCTGCCCCATCATAAAGCCACTAATGTCTTTTTGTAGTTTTTTTGAGTTTAGTAGCTTGAAGCCTCTTATCAAAATTAACAATTTACTCATAAAGTTCATCAAGACTACTTGTAACAACATCCACTGAAAACGTACTATGTATTTTACTTTGCAAACCACTGATATCTTTCAAGAGCTCTACCTCAACAGGACAAAAAAAAATCAGTAAGTAACTGTATATAGTCTAGACCCAAATGGATATTCAATCTTTGCCATCTCTTAAGTAAATCTGAGTAAGCAGGTCCACGGGTGGGCATTTTCAAAACATGCAGCCCCCTTGGTACTACCCTATGATGAAGACAAGCTTCCAGATATATCCTCTGCTACTGCATATGTTTAAACTTATAAAGTTTATTCTCCAAGTCATGAAACAGGGCAGAGAACATCAACTGTGTGTCCTCTCTGACCTCTGTAAAAGTCTCAGCAGATCCAGAATGGAGCACAAGAAAGGGTTATTATCAACTTTCAAAATCCACTGTAATCTGTCCATCCTACTGGGATTATATTCAAGCTCAGTGTTGTGAACTTATGTCATGCCTCAACAACAATGCAACACAAAGCAAACTAGAAATCAAAAAGGCAAAATCCATCGGGTAAAGCCGCTAGAATCTAATACCAAATGAAAAACAAAAAACAATTCCAGTGACTCACACAGCAGTACAATACTATTTAAAAAACAACCAAGACCAATGAAAAACATAAAAACCTGAAAGTTTATTAACAGTAAGCGCTTTCACATTAACCACTAATGCTTCATCAGATCAAGACATAAAAAAAACTAAGCTGGAGTGGTACGACTAAGGTGCACAATGAGTTTATTTTGTATATGCAAGGCACTACTGAGTTTTTGAAGTTTAGCTGCAATTTTTCTCATGACTCAATAGATTTTTTTTGATTTACCTGTCAGATTTTTGCCTTTTTAAAATCAGGTGACACTGGCTATGCTTGTAAGGCCCCTTAGCCCAATAGCCAAGTAATCTCCTATAACCTATGAACCACATGATGTTTACATCAGTTTTATAAGCTGATTTTTTTTAATTACTTTCCTGGTTCTGATGAAGTCCTGCTTAAGTAAAGAATGAAAGCACATAACCAAGTTACAGTAAAAGGTTTTTATGAGGAGTGTATTTAGCAGTTGTCATTTTCTGTTAGCAGAAGATTACAGATGTTTTTCTTGGATTCCTGTGATCTATCTTCTGTTTCCCTCCATGAAGATAGAGGGAATTTCTGTATATTATTTATTGATTAGGCTTATAATGGTCTGCTGACTGACTGCACAACACTTAAAACATGTGAATCTATAAATTTTACACCTTTCTTGATAGCTAGGCTTATAATACTTTAGTTTTCCTATTATTGTTCACAGAAGCTATTAGCTTTATTGTTCTGTTTATATTATCAAAAACACTCTCCGCTGGATTCTCGAAAGCTTGCATGGGGTGCAAGATCGGTGCAGGAGGTCAAGCAGGCAATATGTCTGCCGTGCGATCCAGGAACTGCAAGGATGAAACACTTGTATGCAAATCACCCCATTTGCAGGAGAAATCTATGTAAATGAGGTGATTTTGCAATCCAGGAAGCTTGCAACTGTCCGTGCAGGACTAGTGCTATATGCAGAAATATACTCGGTTAGTAACCGAGTACATTTCTGGAAAATCCAAAATGGAGCTGTGACAACTCCACATAAAGGCTACATATCATGTAGTAAGCATGCCAGTGGCCAAGTATAAGACCATTGGCATTGCAAACATAAAAAAAATACAAAAATCAACTTTTATTTTTTTTTAGCCAATCTCGGCTGTTTCAGCGTAGGGCAGCGGTGCACAAACGGGATTTGGGGGAGGATAACAAAATGAACCTAAATTAAGCATTCTAACAAAAATCAGTATTCCACCATGCAAGTCAATGGCAGGCAGAAGACAACATGGGCAGTGTTTAGAGGTTGCTAAGGAGGGAGGCTCAGTGTGAGATATGTAACTATGCATTTGCAGGCAATCCTATGCAAATGAGGGGAAGGATAGTGAATCCCAGCTTTCCCCAGCATGTGAGTCATGTCCGAACAGTGTAAGAGTAGGAATACCTTGGTGCAAGCCTAGGAGTTAGATGACATCATGGCGGGGGGGGGGGGTGTCAGGCATACTGTAAGCAGATTGGAGTCCTGTGGCTCGGGTTTGCTCCTAGCTTAGCAGAGCTAAGGTAGGGGGTGTGTCTAAACCTGCCTAGCAGTCTTTAACAAGCCTAAGCAGGTGTGTGTGCCATGAACCAGGTTTTACAGGAAGAAAAAAGATGTTAAACCAGGAAATAACAGCAGTGTACACATATGAGCACTCTGTTTGCGCTGTGCACACGCAGGCTTAAACAGGAAGGCAATGGGAAGGGAAAACAGCAGTAGGAAGGTAATCAAGGAGAACTAGCTTAGCTGGCAGGCGAAATGTATCAGAATCAGCCATTTACACAGGCAGCAGACCAGCCCACCCCTGAACACTACTATAAACTGTGCAAACACCTTCCCATCTAGTTTCCACACACTCTATACCACCTATGTATACAAGTGGGGAAATTTTAACAAACAAACCTACAAAATGAGAAAGGCTGAAGAAGGTAACATAGAACAACATGTGCAAGAGGCTGAGGGTGGTGAGGATGTGAATTCTGCTGATTAATCCACAGTGATGAAATGAAGTAGAGTGTATAGACCCAGGGTTACCTACCAGGGGTTACAAGAAATGGAGATATTGGAGTGCTATAGGGTGGACAGAGACCTCCTACAGCAAATTGTTGAGTTCTGCCGTTCTGAAATTTTCCAGATCGAAGGAATGTAGCCTTCAACAATGGTTCTATTAATCAGAATCAAAATGCATTGTTTTCCAAAACCAGCTCTAAAAGAGTACAAATCATCTCAACCTTCCTGGTAGAAAAAAACAGCATGTCCCAATAAAAAGGCTCTAACATAATCAATACATATAGTATTTGAAAGAACAGTAAACAAAGAAGTAATGTCAAATGTAACTAAAATGAGGTCATGGGAAGCTGATAAATCACTAGCACTACAATACAAGTCCTTCAAAAAATCTTTAGTGTCTTTTAAAACAGATCCCACATTATTGAATACTGGTCTTAATGTCTTCTCTAAGTACAGAGACAAGGGTTCAGTGGCCCAACCTCTGCTCAATAGTATAAGAAGCATGGGAGGTCGATGTAGACATTTATGGACTTTTGGAAGCCCATAAGGTATCAGGGTAGTAGGATTCTCAACTGAAAAATGCTTAAACAAATCATCAGTAATCAAAGCTGTCACTAATATATCAAAATAGAGGACAGAGACTCTGTCTATAATGACTGTTATCTGAGGCTTGGAGATATGTTGATAAGTACTGCTATCACTCAAAAGCTGTTCCATGGTACTCAAATAAAGAACCATATCCATGACAACTATCCCACCTCCCTTATCAGCTGGGAGTATTTCAATGGAGCTAAGTCATTTCAATTCCTGAAGAGCAACCAACTCTGCTTCTGTCAAGTTATAAAAATGACTAGAATGTTTATCTGTTAATGCCAATCTGATCTGTTCATCGCACATAGTAGTAAATGTTTCTATAATGAGGTGTTTAAAAGGAATAAATGTGCTAGGTTTAGTAAAATTCTTAGGTATGCCACTCATTCTTTTAAACATTAAATAAACAGACAAATTCCCTGAAAACAACCTGAGGTTAATAAGTACTTTTGCCAGACTAGATATCTGTGCTGGAACAAAGGTCAAGCCTCTTTTAAAACCTTCTTATGCTCAGGTGTAAGCTTAACAGAAGAAATATTGAAAATCAAGCTGGTCAAGGTGACAATTCAAGTAAATCTCTCCATGGACTATAGTTTGTGATGGACCTGCCCATTCTTCGACCGACTCCGTGACCTCCCTTGTCTGTGCCCTGTTGTAATGGGGAGCATACCTCTCAACATTTTACAGCAAGAAATCTGGACAAAACCATAAATAAAAGTAGGGCAAAAGATCAAAAATAGGGACTTTTTTTTAAATATTGCTCCTACAAACTTGTTGATAGAATAACAGGTTTTGCATTAGCATGAATTTTCTGAAGGCTATGAAGTCTGAACCTCAGCTGTCTGTCATTATTTTCTGACTTCAGTCCTTTATGATTTGCCACTAATTTGTCAGAAAACTACAATTTTATGAAAAAAAACGGACCAAAAATATGAGGCAAAAATCTGGACATTCTGCTAAAATATGTACAGTTAAGAGCTATCTTGGGGAGAGGCTCCAGTAAGGAAAAAAAGGGGAGGACCAGACATATAAATAATATTAGATGTACCAGCTGATACAGCATATGTGTTGGTCTCTGTATTATTAGAGATGTTCACAGTTGAAGATGAAAGGGGTTGGCCACTGTTATTGTCAGATAAACCAGTAGAACCATGCACAGATGATACAAGGGTTGGACCAGAATCACTGTCAGTCTGATCAATAGGACCATGCATAGGGATCACATTGTTGATGCTGGGCCTTGTCCCTAACTCATTCTTAGGCCAAGAAAAAACCTGCCCCATCATAAAGTCACTAATGTCTTTTTGTAGTTTTTTGAGTTTAGTAGCTTGAAGCCTCTTATCATAATTAACAATTTACTCATAAAGTTCATCAAGACTAGTTGTAACAACATCCACTGAAAACTTACTATGTATTTACTTTGCAAACCACTGATATCTTTCAAGAGCTCTACCTCAACAGGACAAAAAAATATCAGTAAGTAACTGTATATAGTCTAGACCCAATTGGATATTCAATCTTTGCCATCTCTTAAGTAAATCTGAGTAAGCAGGTCCACGGGTGGGCATTTTCAAAACATGCAGCCCCCTTGGTACTACCCTATGATGGAGACAAGCTTCCAGATATATCCTCTGCTACTGCATATGTTTAAACTTATAAAGTTTATTCTCCAAGTCATGAAACGGGGCAGAGAACATCAACTGTGTGTCCTCTCTGACCTCTGTGAAAGTCTCAGCAGATCCGGAATGGAGCACAAGAAAGGGTTATTATCAACTTTCAAAATCCACTGTAATCTGTCCATCCTACTGGGATTATATTCAAGCTCAGTGTTGTGAACTTATGTCATGCCTCAACAGCAAAGCAACACAAAGCAAACTAGAAATCAAAAAGGCAAAATCCATCGGGTAAAGCCGCTAGAATCTAATACCAAATGAAAAACAAAAAACAATTCTAGTGACTCACACAGCAGTACAATACTATTTAAAAAACAACCAAGACCAATGAAAAACATAAAAACCTGAAAGTTTATTAACAGTAAGCACTTTCACATTAACCACTAATGCTTCATCAGATCAAGACATAAAAAAACTAAGCCGGAGTGGTACGACTAAAGTGCGCAATGAGTTTATTTTGTATATGCAAGGCACTACTGAGTTTTTGAAGTTTAGCTGCAATTTTTCTCATGACTCAATAGATTTTTGGATTTACCTGTCAGATTTTTGCCTTTTTAAAATCAGGTGACACTGGCTATGCTTGTAAGGCCCCTTAGCCCAATAGCCAAGTAACCTCCTATAACCTATGAACCACATGATGTTTACATCAGTTTTATAAGCTGATTTTTTTTAATTACTTTCCTGGTTCTGATGAAGTCCTGCTTAAGTAAAGAATGAAAGCACATAACCAAGTTACAGTAAAAGGTTTTTTGAGGAGTGTATTTAGCAATTGTCATTTTCTGTTAGCAGAAGATTACAGATGTTTTTCTTGGATTCCTGTGATCTATCTTCTCTTTTCCTCCATGAAGATATAGGGAATTTCTGTATATAAATTATTGATTAGGCTTATAATGGTCTGCTGACTGACTGCACAACACTTAAAACATGTGAATCTATAAATCTTACACCTTTCTTGATAGCTAGGCTTATAATACTTTAGTTTTCCTATTATTCTTCACAGAAGCTATTAGCTTTATTGTTCTGTTTATATTGTCAAAAACACTCTCCCCTGGATTCTTGAAAGCGTGCATGGGGTGCAAGATCGGTGCAGGAGGTCAAGCAGGCAATATGTCTGCCGTGCGATCCAGGAACTGCATGGATGAAACCCTTGTATGCAAATCACCCCATTTGCAGGAGAAATATATGTAAATGAGGTGATTTTGCAATCCAGGAAGCTTGCAACTGTCCGTGCAGGACTAGTGCTATATGCAGAGATATACTCGGTTAGTAACCAAGTACATTTCTGGAAAATCCAAAATGGAGCTGTGACAACTCCACATAAAGGCTACATATCATGTAGTAAGCATGCCAGTCGCCAAGTATAAGACCATTGGCATTGCAAAGATAAAAAAAAATACAAAAATCAACTTTTATTTTTTTTTAGCCAATCTCGGCTGTATCACCGTTGGGCAGCGGTGCACAAACGGGATTTGGGGGGGGGGGGATAACAAAATGAACCTAAATTAAGTATTCTAACAAAAATCAGTATTCTGCCATGCAAGTCAATGGCAGGCAGAAGACAACATGGCCAGTGTTTAGTGGTTGCTAAGGAGGGAGGCTCGGTGTGAGATATGTAACTATGCATTTGCAGGCAATCCTATGCAAATGAGGGGAAGGATAGTGAATCCCAGCTTTCCCCAGCATGTGAGTCAGGTCCCAACAGTGTAAGAGTAGGAATAGCTTGGTGCAAGCCTAGGAGTTAGATGGCATCATGGCGGGGGGGGGGGTGTCAGGCATACTGTAAGCAGATTGGAGTCCTGTGGCTCGGGTTTGCTCCTAGCTTAGCAGAGCTAAGGTAGGGGGTGTGTCTAAACCTGCCTAGCAGTCTTTAACAAGCCTAAGCAGGTGTGTGTGCCATGAACCAGGTTTTACAAGAAGAAAAAAGAAGTTAAACCAGGAAATAACAGCAGTGTACACATTTGAGCACTCTGTTTGCGCTGTGCACACACAGGCTTAAACAGGAAGGCAATGGGAAGGGAAAACAGCAGTAGGAAGGTAATCAAGGAGAACTAGCTTAGCTGGCAGGTGAAATGTATAAGAATCAGCCATTTACACAGGCAGCAGACCAGCCCAGCCCTGAACACTACTATAAACTGTGCAAACACCTTCCCATCTAGTTTTTCCCACACTCTATACCACCTATGTATACAAGTGGGGAAATTTTAACAAACAAACCTACAAAATGAGAAAGGCTGAAGAAGGTAACATAGAACAACATGTGCAAGAGGCTGAGGGTGGTGAGGATGTGAATTCTACTGATTAATCCACAGTGATGAAATGAAGTAGAGTGTACAGACCCAGGGTTACCTACCAGGGATTACATGAACTGGAGATATTGGAGTGCTATAGGGTGGACAGAGACCTCCTACAGCAAATTGTTGAGTTCTGCCGTTCTGAAATTTTCCAGATGGAAGGAATATAGCCTTCAACAATGGTTCTATTAATCAGAATCGAAATGCATTGTTTTCCAAATCCAGCTCTAAAAGAATACAAATCATCTCAACCTTCCTGGTAGAAAAAAACAGCATGTCCCAATAAAAAGGCTCTAACATAATCAATACATATAGTATTTGAAAGAACAATAAACAAAGAAGTAATGTCAAATGTAACTAAAATGAGTTCATGGGAAGCTGATAAATTACTAGCACTACAATACAAGTCCTTCAAAAAATCTTTAGTGTCTTTTAAAACAGATCCCACATTATTGAGTACTGGTCTTAATGTCTTCTCTAAGTACAGAGACAAGGGTTCAGTGGCCCAATCTCTGCTCAATAGTATAAGAAGCATGGGAGGTCGATGTAGACATTTATGGACTTTTGGAAGCCCATAAGGTATCAGGGCAATAGGATTCTCAACTGAAAAATGCTTAAACAAATCATCAGTAATCAAACCTGTCACTAATATATCAAAATGGAGGACAGAGACTCTGACTATAATGACTGTTATCTGAGGCTTGGAGATATGTTGATAAGTACTGCTATCACTCAAAAGCTGTTCCATGGTACTCAAATAAAGAACCATATCCATGACAACTATCCCACCTCCCTTATCAGCTGGGAGTATTTCAATGGAGCTAAGTCATTTCAATTCCTGAAGAGCAACCAACTCTGCTTCTGTCAAGTTATAAAAATGACCAGAATGTTTATCTGTTAATGCCAATCTGATCTGTTCATCGCACATAGTAGTGAATGTTTCTATAATGAGGTGTTTAAAAGGAATAAATGTGCTAGGTTTAGTAAAATTCTTAGGTATGCCACTCATTCTTTTAAACATTAAATAAACAGACAAATTCCCTGAAAACAACCTGAGGTTAATAAGTACTTGTGCCAGACTAGATATCTGGGCTGGAACAAAGGACAAGCCTCTGTTCAAAACCTTCTTATGCTCACGTGTAAGCTTAACAGAAGAAATATTGAAAACCAAGCTGGTCAAGGTGACAATTCAAGTAAATCTCTCCATGGACTATAGTTTGTGATGGACCTGCCCATTCTTCGACAAACTCCGTGACCTCCCTTGTCTGTGCCCTGTTGTAATGGGGAGCATACCTCTCAACATTTTACAGCAAGAAATCTGGACAAAACCATAAATAAAAGTAGGGCAAAAGATCAAAAATAGGGACATTTTTTTTAAATATTGCTCCTACAAACTTGTTGATAGAATAACAGGTTTTGCATTTGCATTAATTTTCTGAAGGCTATGAAGTCTGAACCTCAGCTGTCTGTCATTATTTTCTGACTTCAGTCCTTTATGATTTGCCACAAATTTGTCAGAAAACAACAATTTTATGAAAAAAAACGGACCAAAAATATGAGGCAAAAATCTGGACATTCTGCTAAAATATGTACAGTTAAGAGCTATCTTGGGGAGAGGCTCCAGTAAGGAAAAAAAGGGGAGGACCAGACATATAAATAATATTAGATGTACCAGCTGATACAGCATATGTGTTGGTCTCTGTATTATTAGAGATGTTCACAGTTGAAGATGAAAGGGGTTGGCCACTGTTATTGTCAGATAAACCAGTAGAACCATGCACAGATGATACAAGGGTTGGACCAGAATCACTGTCAGTCTGATCAATAGGACCATGCATAGGGATCACATTGTTGATGCTGGGCCTTGTCCCTAACTCATTCTTAGGCCAAGAAAAAACCTGCCCCATCATAAAGTCACTAATGTCTTTTGTAGTTTTTGAGTTTAGTAGCTTGAAGCCTCTTATCATAATTAACAATTTACTCATAAAGTTCATCAAGACTAGTTGTAACAACATCCACTGAAAACTTACTATGTATTTACTTTGCAAACCACTGATATCTTTCAAGAGCTCTACCTCAACAGGACAAAAAAATATCAGTAAGTAACTGTATATAGTCTAGACCCAATTGGATATTCAATCTTTGCCATCTCTTAAGTAAATCTGAGTAAGCAGGTCCACGGGTGGGCATTTTCAAAACATGCAGCCCCCTTGGTACTACCCTATGATGGAGACAAGCTTCCAGATATATCCTCTGCTACTGCATATGTTTAAACTTATAAAGTTTATTCTCCAAGTCATGAAACGGGGCAGAGAACATCAACTGTGTGTCCTCTCTGACCTCTGTGAAAGTCTCAGCAGATCCGGAATGGAGCACAAGAAAGGGTTATTATCAACTTTCAAAATCCACTGTAATCTGTCCATCCTACTGGGATTATATTCAAGCTCAGTGTTGTGAACTTATGTCATGCCTCAACAGCAAAGCAACACAAAGCAAACTAGAAATCAAAAAGGCAAAATCCATCGGGTAAAGCCGCTAGAATCTAATACCAAATGAAAAACAAAAAACAATTCTAGTGACTCACACAGCAGTACAATACTATTTAAAAAACAACCAAGACCAATGAAAAACATAAAAACCTGAAAGTTTATTAACAGTAAGCACTTTCACATTAACCACTAATGCTTCATCAGATCAAGACATAAAAAAACTAAGCCGGAGTGGTACGACTAAAGTGCGCAATGAGTTTATTTTGTATATGCAAGGCACTACTGAGTTTTTGAAGTTTAGCTGCAATTTTTCTCATGACTCAATAGATTTTTTTGGATTTACCTGTCAGATTTTTGCCTTTTTAAAATCAGGTGACACTGGCTATGCTTGTAAGGCCCCTTAGCCCAATAGCCAAGTAACCTCCTATAACCTATGAACCACATGATGTTTACATCAGTTTTATAAGCTGATTTTTTTTAATTACTTTCCTGGTTCTGATGAAGTCCTGCTTAAGTAAAGAATGAAAGCACATAACCAAGTTACAGTAAAAGGTTTTTTGAGGAGTGTATTTAGCAATTGTCATTTTCTGTTAGCAGAAGATTACAGATGTTTTTCTTGGATTCCTGTGATCTATCTTCTCTTTTCCTCCATGACGGTATCAGGGATTTGTGTATATAAATTATTGATTAGGCTTATAATGGTCTGCTGACTGACTGCACAACACTTAAAACATGTGAATCTATAAATCTTACACCTTTCTTGATAGCTAGGCTTATAATACTTTAGTTTTCCTATTATTCTTCACAGAAGCTATTAGCTTTATTGTTCTGTTTATATTGTCAAAAACACTCTCCCCTGGATTCTTGAAAGCGTGCATGGGGTGCAAGATCGGTGCAGGAGGTCAAGCAGGCAATATGTCTGCCGTCGATCCAGGAACTGCATGGATGAAACCCTTGTATGCAAATCACCCCATTTGCAGGAGAAATATATGTAAATGAGGTGATTTTGCAATCCAGGAAGCTTGCAACTGTCCGTGCAGGACTAGTGCTATATGCAGAGATATACTCGGTTAGTAACCAAGTACATTTCTGGAAAATCCAAAATGGAGCTGTGACAACTCCACATAAAGGCTACATATCATGTAGTAAGCATGCCAGTCGCCAAGTATAAGACCATTGGCATTGCAAAGATAAAAAAAAATACAAAAATCAACTTTTATTTTTTTTTAGCCAATCTCGGCTGTATCACCGTTGGGCAGCGGTGCACAAACGGGATTTGGGGGGGGGGGGGATAACAAAATGAACCTAAATTAAGTATTCTAACAAAAATCAGTATTCTGCCATGCAAGTCAATGGCAGGCAGAAGACAACATGGCCAGTGTTTAGTGGTTGCTAAGGAGGGAGGCTCGGTGTGAGATATGTAACTATGCATTTGCAGGCAATCCTATGCAAATGAGGGGAAGGATAGTGAATCCCAGCTTTCCCCAGCATGTGAGTCAGGTCCCAACAGTGTAAGAGTAGGAATAGCTTGGTGCAAGCCTAGGAGTTAGATGGCATCATGGCGGGGGGGGGGGGTGTCAGGCATACTGTAAGCAGATTGGAGTCCTGTGGCTCGGGTTTGCTCCTAGCTTAGCAGAGCTAAGGTAGGGGGTGTGTCTAAACCTGCCTAGCAGTCTTTAACAAGCCTAAGCAGGTGTGTGTGCCATGAACCAGGTTTTACAAGAAGAAAAAGAAGTTAAACCAGGAAATAACAGCAGTGTACACATTTGAGCACTCTGTTTGCGCTGTGCACACACAGGCTTAAACAGGAAGGCAATGGGAAGGGAAAACAGCAGTAGGAAGGTAATCAAGGAGAACTAGCTTAGCTGGCAGGTGAAATGTATAAGAATCAGCCATTTACACAGGCAGCAGACCAGCCCAGCCCTGAACACTACTATAACTGTGCAAACACCTTCCCATCTAGTTTTTCCCACACTCTATACCACCTATGTATACAAGTGGGAAATTTTAACAAACAAACCTACAAAATGAGAAAGGCTGAAGAAGGTAACATAGAACAACATGTGCAAGAGGCTGAGGGTGGTGAGGATGTGAATTCTACTGATTAATCCACAGTGATGAAATGAAGTAGAGTGTACAGACCCAGGGTTACCTACCAGGGATTACATGAACTGGAGATATTGGAGTGCTATAGGGTGGACAGAGACCTCCTACAGCAAATTGTTGAGTTCTGCCGTTCTGAAATTTTCCAGATGGAAGGAATATAGCCTTCAACAATGGTTCTATTAATCAGAATCGAAATGCATTGTTTTCCAAATCCAGCTCTAAAAGAATACAAATCATCTCAACCTTCCTGGTAGAAAAAAACAGCATGTCCCAATAAAAAGGCTCTAACATAATCAATACATATAGTATTTGAAAGAACAATAAACAAAGAAGTAATGTCAAATGTAACTAAAATGAGTTCATGGGAAGCTGATAAATTACTAGCACTACAATACAAGTCCTTCAAAAAATCTTTAGTGTCTTTTAAAACAGATCCCACATTATTGAGTACTGGTCTTAATGTCTTCTCTAAGTACAGAGACAAGGGTTCAGTGGCCCATCTCTGCTCAATAGTATAAGAAGCATGGGAGGTCGATGTAGACATTTATGGACTTTTGGAAGCCCATAAGGTATCAGGGCAATAGGATTCTCAACTGAAAAATGCTTAAACAAATCATCAGTAATCAAACCTGTCACTAATATATCAAAATGGAGGACAGAGACTCTGACTATAATGACTGTTATCTGAGGCTTGGAGATATGTTGATAAGTACTGCTATCACTCAAAAGCTGTTCCATGGTACTCAAATAAAGAACCATATCCATGACAACTATCCCACCTCCCTTATCAGCTGGGAGTATTTCAATGGAGCTAAGTCATTTCAATTCCTGAAGAGCAACCAACTCTGCTTCTGTCAAGTTATAAAAATGACCAGAATGTTTATCTGTTAATGCCAATCTGATCTGTTCATCGCACATAGTAGTGAATGTTTCTATAATGAGGTGTTTAAAAGGAATAAATGTGCTAGGTTTAGTAAAATTCTTAGGTATGCCACTCATTCTTTTAAACATTAAATAAACAGACAAATTCCCTGAAAACAACCTGAGGTTAATAAGTACTTGTGCCAGACTAGATATCTGGGCTGGAACAAAGGACAAGCCTCTGTTCAAAACCTTCTTATGCTCACGTGTAAGCTTAACAGAAGAAATATTGAAAACCAAGCTGGTCAAGGTGACAATTCAAGTAAATCTCTCCATGGACTATAGTTTGTGATGGACCTGCCCATTCTTCGACAAACTCCGTGACCTCCCTTGTCTGTGCCCTGTTGTAATGGGGAGCATACCTCTCAACATTTTACAGCAAGAAATCTGGACAAAACCATAAATAAAAGTAGGGCAAAAGATCAAAAATAGGGACATTTTTTTTTAAATATTGCTCCTACAAACTTGTTGATAGAATAACAGGTTTTGCATTTGCATTAATTTTCTGAAGGCTATGAAGTCTGAACCTCAGCTGTCTGTCATTATTTTCTGACTTCAGTCCTTTATGATTTGCCACAAATTTGTCAGAAAACAACAATTTTATGAAAAAAAAACGGACCAAAAATATGAGGCAAAAATCTGGACATTCTGCGAAAATATGTACAGTTAAGAGCTATGATGGGGAGAGGCTCCAGTAAGGAAAAAAAGGGGAGGACCAGAGATATAAATAATATTAGATGTACCAGCTGATACAGCATATGTGTTGGTCTCTGTATTATTAGAGATGTTCACAGTTGAAGATGAAAGGTGTTGGCCACCGTTATTGTCAGATCAACCAGTAGAACCATGCACAGATGATACAAGGGTTGGACCAGAATCACTGTCAGTCTGATCAATAGGACTGTGCATAGGGATCTCATTGTTGATGCTGGGCCTTGTCCCTAACTCATTCTTAGGCCAAGAAAAAACCTGCCCCATCATAAAGTCACTAATGTCTTTTTGTAGTTTTTTGAGTTTAGTAGCTTGAAGCCTCTTATCATAATTAACAATTTAGTCATAAAGTTCATCAAGACTAGTTGTAACAACATCCACTGAAAACTTACTATGTATTTTACTTTGCAAACCACTGATATCTTTCAAGAGCTCTACCTCAACAGGACAAAAAAATATCAGTAAGTAACTGTATATAGTCTAGACCCAATTGGATATTCAATCTTTGCCATCTCTTAAGTAAATCTGAGTAAGCAGGTCCACGTAGCATTTTCAAAACATGCAGCCCCCTTGGTACTACCCTATGATGGAGACAAGCTTCCAGATATATCCTCTGCTACTGCATATGTTTAAACTTATAAAGTTTATTCTCCAAGTCATGAAACAGGGCAGAGAACATCAACTGTGTGTCCTCTCTGACCTCTGAGAAAGTCTCAGCAGATCCGGAATGGAGCACAAGAAAGGGTTATTATCAACTTTCAAAATCCACTGTAATCTGTCCATCCTACTGGGATTATATTCAAGCTCAGTGTTGTGAACTTATGTCATGCCTCAACAGCAATGCAACACAAAACAAACTAGAAATCAAAAAGGCAAAATCCATCGGGTAAAGCCGCTAGAAACTAATACCAAATGAAAAACAAAAAACAATTCCAGTGACTCACACAGCAGTACAATATTATTTAAAAAACAACCAAGACCAATGAAAAACATAAAATCCTGAAAGTTTATTAACAGTAAGCGCTTTCACATTAACCACTAATGCTTCATCAGATCAAGACATAAAAAAAACTAAGCTGGAGTGGTACGACTAAGGTGCGCAATGAGTTTATTTTGTATATGCAAGGCAGTACTGAGTTTTTGAAGTTCAGCTGCAATTTTTCTCATGACTCAATAGATTTTTTTGGATTTACCTGTCAGATTTTTGCCGTTTTAAAATCAGGTGACACTGGCTATGCTTGTAAGGCCCCTTAGCCCAATAGCCAAGTAATCTCATATAACCTATGAACCACATGATGTTTACATCAGTTTTATAAGCTGATTTTTTTAATTACTTTCCTGGTTCTGATGAAGTCCTGCTTAAGTAAAGAATGAAGGCACATAACCAAGTTACAGTAAAAGGTTTTTATGAGGAGTGTACTTAGCAGTTCTCATTTTCTGTTAGCAGAAGATTACAGATGTTTTTCTTGGATTCCTGTGATTTATCTTCTGTTTCCCTCCATGAAGATATAGGGAATTTCTGTATATAATTTATTGATTAGGCTTATAATGGTCTGCTGACTGACTGCACAACACTTAAAACATGTGAATCTATAAATCTTACACCTTTCTTGATAGCTAGGCTTATAATACTTTAGTTTTCCTATTATTGT
This sequence comes from Protopterus annectens, assembly GCF_019279795.1. NCBI lineage: Eukaryota > Metazoa > Chordata > Ceratodontiformes > Protopteridae > Protopterus > Protopterus annectens. The sequence goes on from NC_056743.1 coordinate 1,395,204,387, forward strand.
TCACAGAAGCTATTAGCTTTATTGTTCTGTTTATATTGTCAAAAACACTCTCCCCTGGATTCTCAAAAACTTGTATGGGGTGCAAGATCGGTGCAGGAGGTCAAGCAGGCAATATGTCTGCCGTGCGATCCAGGAACTGCATGGATGAAACCCTTGTATGCAAATCACCCCATTTGCAGGAGAAATCTATGTAAATGAGGTGATTTTGCAATCCAGGAAGCTTGCAACTGTCCGTGCAGGACTAGTGCTATATGCAGAAATATACTCGGTTAGTAACCAAGTACATTTCTGGAAAATCCAAAATGGAGCTGTGACAACTCCACATAAAGGCTACATATCATGTAGTAAGTGTGCCAGTGGCCAAGTATAAGACCATTGGCATTGCAAACATAAAAAAAAATACAAAAATCAACTTTTATTTTTTTTTAGCCAATCTCGGCTGTTTCAGCGTAGGGCAGCGGTGCACAAACGGGATTTGGGGGGGGGGGGGTAACAAAATGAACCTAAATTAAGCATTCTAACAAAAATCATTATTCTGCCATGCAAGTCAATTGCAGGCAGAAGACAACATGGCCAATGTTTAGTGGTTGCTAAGGAGGGAGGCTCAGTGTGAGATATGTAACTATGCATTTGCAGGCAATCCTATGCAAATGAGGGGAAGGATAGTGAATCCCAGCTTTCCCCAGCATGTAAGTCAGGTCCCAAAAGTGTAAGAGTAGGAATAGCTTGGTGCAAGCCTAGGAGTTAGATGACATCATGGCGGGGGGGGGGGTGTCAGGCATACTGTAAGCAGATTGGAGTCCTGTGGCTCGGGTTTGCTCCCAGCTTAGCAGAGCTAAGGTAGGGGGTGTGTCTAAACCTGCCTTGCAGTCTTTAACAAGCCTAAGCAGGTGTGTATGCCATGAACCAGGTTTTACAGGAAGAAAAAAGAAGTTAAACCCGGAAATAACAGCAGTGTACCCATTTGAGCACTCTGTTTGCACTGTGCACACACAGGCTTAAACAGGAAGGCAATGGGAAGGGAAAACAGCAGTAGGAAGGTAATCAAGGAGAACTAGCTTAGCTGGCAGGCGAAATGTATCAGAATCAGCCATTTACACAGGCAGCAGACCAGCCCACCCCTGAACACTACTATAAACTGTGCAAACACCTTCCCATCTAGTTTTTCCCACACTCTATACCACCTATGTATACAAGTGGGGAAATTTTAACAAACAAACCTACAAAATGAGAAAGGCTGAAGAAGGTAACATAGAACAACATGTGCAAGAGGCTGAGGGTGGTGAGGATGTGAATTCTGCTGATTAATCCACAGTGATGAAATGAAGTAGAGTGTACAGACCCAGGGTTACCTACCAGGGGTTACATGAACTGGAGATATTGGAGGCTATAGGGTAGACAGAGACCTCCTACAGCAAATTGTTGAATTCTGCCGGCCACACCTGGCACACCAAATTGACCGAGGGGAACCCATCCCAGTGACACCAAGGTATGTGTAGGCCTAGGAATACTAACCACAGGTACCTCTAAAAGCTCAACTGGGGATGTCATCGGGATCTCACAGGCATCAGCATCCAGAGTATTCCACCAGTTCCTGGATGCCATGTCAGCACATGCCAGTGAGCACGTATATTTCCTCAACACCCGTGAGGTGTTGGCCAGCAATATGCATCTCTTCCACAAAATAGCAGAATAGCCTGAGGTAGTGGGTGCTATAGACTTCATGCACTTACACATCAAATCACCACCTGGTGATCAGGGTTGGGCCTAGATCAACCGCAGGGGCCTCCCCTCCATCAACTGCCAGTTCATATGTGATGCCCAGGGCATTATAATGAATGTGTGTGCTGGCTGCCCTGTGATGATTCCCACATATGGCATCTGACACAGCTGTACCAGAGATTTGCCAATGGGGACATTCCCTCTGGTCACCTAGTGGGGGATGCTGGTTATACACTGGAGCTGTGGCTGATGACACCCATCAGAAATGCACACATACCTGAACAAGAACACCATAATGAGGCACATGCACAGACCAGACTTATAATACAGCATGTGTATGGGATACTCAGGTTATGGTTCTGGTGTCTGGACACATCTGGTGGAGCCTTCCAGTACTCACCAGCTACATGTACCCAAATTGTTATGGCATGTGCCATGCTACACAGTATGATCCTGCGGAAACAACTGCAGCAGGAACAGCATGGGGCAGGGCCACACAGCCCCCCATCAATGCTAAGGCTGCACAGACACAGAGTGTCTTGGAGGAGGAAAAAACTGAGCCTGCCCCAGTAGGCAGATGGAGGCGTGCCCAGTATGCCAAGGCTGCGGCAAAGAGACAAAGCATAGCACATACACTGACACAGTAGGGACCCAGGGAATGACACCTCTCTCTGACTCATACATGGAGTAAAAGGGATGCCAAACATGACACTACCTGTGCTCAACCATGTATAGGGAGTGTACTATGTGCATCCAACATAGGCAGCCCTCCAGCACCATCGCAAGTCTGGCAGAACTTCAAGATAAGTCAATCAATCTACCAATTGCCAAATGGAGTAGAATGTGTCGTTACCTGTATCTATGATATGGCTTTGGGCATAGAATGGAATAGGGTGGCTGAATGTTATGGCAGCAGACAGTAGACACCCATAGTGGCACCATGACATCTGTACTGGAGTTACCAAAGTAGTCAGTACTACACAGGGCGACAAAACCAACTGCAGTAAATGTGCTGAGTGACATGTGTGTCCATATGACCCACACATGCCAGTCAGGGTATTCACATACCCAACAACTGTCTCAGCCAACAGGACAGGTGTAGCAAATCCAAACAGAGCCTGTGCTATGGCCCCTGAATGATGGCTATGGTTAACATCCCTCCCAGGCCTACACAAACAGACTACAGCAGGTCACGCAGTGGGATGTTAGTTCTGAAGGGTAGGAAGTCAGACACTAATATGTAGGGCATCCAAAGCTAAGATCTGTAGTACACTGATATGCCTCCAGTCAGCATGACAGGTAAGAATACAGAAGGAAATGGAGTACCTGACAAACCAGTACAGTCATAGGAAATGTGTACAAGTGTCAGGTGTGCCTCCCTATCCTGCGCAGTAATGTATTAACAGTCAGGTGTGCCCCTCCAATCATGTGTAGAAATGTAGAAATAGACAGGTGTGCCTCCCCCCAACCTACGTAGTAATGTAACAACAGTCAGGTGTCCCCCCAACCCTGTGTAGAAATGTAGAAATAGACAGGTGTGCCCCCCATGTAGTCATGCAAGAACAGTCAGGTGTGCCCCCCATCCTGTGTAGAAATAGACAGCTCTGCTCACCCCATGTAGTAATGTAAAAATAGTCAAGTGTACTCCCCCATCCTGTACAAAAATGCAGAAATAGTCAGGTGACCCTCCCCACCCTCTATACAAATGTAATAACCGTCAGGTGTGCCCCCCCAACCCTCTGTAGAAATGTAGAAATAGTCAGGTGAGACCCCCCCCCCCCATCCTATGCAGAAATGTAGGAAAAGTCAATGCCAAATGCTTCATGGATACCCTGCAAAAACAGCATGCCACCTGTCGGTGTACAACACAAAGGTCAGCACTGTAGTACAAACTACCTGGACTCAATCCACACATTAAATACAGATGGGCATACTGGGCATGCTCACACACTTAGAGAAATGAAGGCAATGTCATTCAACAACATACTGAAAGGTCATACTGGGCATGCTCACACATGTAAACACATGAAGGCTATGTCTGCAAACACCAGTGGACCAGACATATCTGGCAGTCACAGTTGTTAGTGCAGACACTTGTCAGTATGCACCACTCATGCCTTGCACACATAGTGGATAGGAATACAGACATATATGTAAGGACAACAAACTATAATAAGCCAAAGGTAGACATACATAGATGTGTGGAAGAGGGTGACTGCTACAAGGAGCCATCCAGGCCTGTCCCACTCAGCACATGGCCAAAGGGACCCAAACACATGAGAGTCAGATGTCACTCACTGCAGATACTAGCAACCAGTATCTGTCAGCATTACAGACTATGAGGTGCACGTGCCAGCTGTGCGACATGACTGTACAAGGAAGTAGTCATCTAGCAGCTGTATACAAGTACCTGTGAAATATGACCCTGTGTGTGCCTGCATGTGATGTGTCAACCTCTAGATGAATGGGTTATGGCCCATGCACACACACTGCCCTCCCCATAGCCCTACTATGACAAGCCTGCTGAGGTCATCCACTATGAAATACACCTTTGGGCCACTAATCCCCATGGTGTGTCCCATAACTGCATTCTGCTGTAGTGTGATAAAATAGTTAGGTAGGAGTTCAAATCTCAGATGTGGCAAGTGTGTGTGTGTTGTGTGTCTGTCTGTGTTGAGATCAATGATTTGCAGGGTAGTCACGCTCCCTACAATTCAAATGCTCAACTTTGGCAAGGCTGCTGATGTCATCCACCTGGAAATACACCTCTAGGATAACTGTATCCCAGTAATTTCTGTAACATGTCCTGTAACTGCATACTGCTATAGTGTGATAAATTAGTTAGGTAGCTGTTCTAATCCCACACATGGCAAGTGTGTGTCTGTCTGGGTAAAGAGCAATGCTTTTTTGGAGTAGCCACACTCCCTACAATTCAAATGCTTAACTTTGGCAAGGCTGCTGATGTCATCCACCTAGAAATACACCTCTAGGAAGGCTGTAGCCCAGTAATCTCTGTAGCGCATCCTGTAACTGAGTACTGCTGTAGTGTGAAAAATTAGGTCGATAGCTGTTATAATCCAACACTTGGCAAGTGTGTGTGCGTCTGTCTGGGTAGAGAGCAATACTTTTTAGGGTAGTCACACTCCCTATAATTCAAATGCTCAACTTTGGCAAGGCTGCTGATGTCATCCACCTAGAAATACACCCCTGGGAAGTATGTATCACAGCAATCTCCATAGCATGTCCTCTAGCTGCGTACTGCTGTAGTGTGATATAGAACTCTGGCAGGGTTCTATCCCCACCCATGACAGTTCTGGATGTTTTGGGTGTGCTTCAATGTCTGTGTAGGGAGCAATGCATTTTAAGCTAGTCACACTCAGTACATTTCAAATGCACTACTTTGGCAATCCTGCTGATGTCATTAATTGTGAAATGCACCTTTGGGGAAAGAATTCTCCAGTAATCCCCGTGGTGTGTCCTTTAACAGCTCTATGCTTCAGTGTGATATAGACCTCTGTTAGAGGTTCTATACCCACACATGTCGGTTGTGGATGTTTCGTGTGTGTGTCACTGTTTGTGTAGGGAGCAATGCATTTTAGCCTAGCCACACTAACTACAATTTGAATCTCCTACATTGCCAATCCTGATGATGTCATCCAATGTGATATACACCTTTGGGGAAGGAGTACTCCAGTAATCTCCGTGATGCGTACTATAACTGCATAGTGCTGTAGTGTAATAAACTAGCTAGGTAAGGGTTCTACTTCCAGACATGACAGGAGTGTGTGTGTGTGTGTGTGTGTGTGTGTGTCTGTGGGTGCGTGTGTGAAAAACACCTGCACCCTATATCACAATACCCACTGGGGTGCCAATCCATACATGACATAAAGGCCAGGCAATCACAGCTAGCATCCTCAGTATTACTCAGAGCACACTCTCAACCCATGTCTCACACATGCACACACATGCCTAGGTGTGTGTAGTACACTGCATATTAGCCACTGATAGTAACTATGGAGTGATTGCAGTGCCCTACAGACGGCATGGCACCCTGTCCATCTGGCCAAGTGCACCTTCCCATGTTCCCCATTGGACACCTGCAACACCTGTAGTGTCATCAATGTGACCCGCAGAGGACATGCCCTGTATGGACAGATGCCACTGCCACCAGGGAATGCCATTAGCATGCTATCAGTGTAGGTACAGGGTACACCTGCTGTCCATTATAAGGTCCAGCTCCCGCCACAGGTAGCCAAAACTGGCACATCTGATGATAATCTGTGTACACAACATCATCCAGACATCCCAGGTACAGTTCCACATGTCACTGTATATGCATGTGGGAGACGTGCACATCCCAGATACTGTCCATGTCGTGGACTAAGGAACACATACATGGTAAGTAATGCACAGCATTGGCCACACTCAATAGTCACCCACCTCCGTATGACCCATGTGGTGTATGTGTTACCTGCACAGTCATGTTTTGTGACAATCTCACTAGTAATGAGCTGTATTCCTGGTCCTGCCAAGTGTGTCAATGTGTGTGCCTCCCTGTGAGAGTGTGGCTGTGTTGATGCTGGCTCCTGTTCATCTGGACAGGCACGTGTACTACACCTACAGTATAGCTACCATATCCCTGTTGCAGATGTCACTCATCATCACATATACGTTCTGAGGGCTCTACAAAATGTAACCTATGTGGCACATCCAATAGCTGCATAGAAATGTGATAGCACAACATAGTCGTCAAGGGTTTGATACTCTGTGCTGGTTGGTGTGTGACACAAACATGTTTAAGTTTTACTCTCCCACCCCTCCCTGACTTGTCTTTGCCTCTGTCTGCCTCTCTCACTCCTGCTCTGGTGGATGCAGAGACCCATACCTGCTTTGCTTAGGCAGCAGCATGTGTATTTTAAGTGATGCTCATGATCACCTGATGACCTCTGCATGAATTGCAGCCCTCCTCTAGCTGATTGCATGTGGACCAGCTGTAGTAACATTCCCATAGCCAATTGTATGGAAACATTCTCCAATATCTAGGAACATCATGTTGGTGTTGGCCATTTGCATTCACTGTGAGCAGGAACTAGATCTGTTGTTTGTCAAACAGCATCTCAGATGGATTGAGGATTTACCTGTAACAACATACACTGTGGAAACAGGGCAACACACAGTAGGGGGATGTGCCTGACCTGACTACAGACCGTAAGTGCTGCTATACTGCATTTGGAGTAATGTTTTAACAGTGTGTGTGTGGATATGGCTGTCCTACATGTTTTAATACCTGCCATGTCAGTTCTATGTTTATGAGGAATCCCCATCTATAGGGTCATCTGCAGACTGGGCAGTGTGTTGTACCTTTGGTTTCATGTGTTACCCATGGAACATCTATATGTGAACTGCAGAAGGTAGTGTGAGGATTGCAGTCTGTAGATGGTGAAAGCCGTAACAATTACTGACCTCATATCCCTCATAGGACATATGTTGCAACAAACCCTGTTACAACAGTAAATGTTTGAGGTTATCACAGCAACATGTCAATATTGACCCTGTGTAAGTGATTCTAGCCACAACTCTGTCAACCTTTGTACATATGTAGTGCATTAAGAGGTGCATATTTGCTGTACACCATCATTAGTGTCATCATATCTGATAACAAGCCAGTAAGATATCAGACTGCTACACATGTTATGTAGAGTAGGGGTTATATTTGATGACATAACCTGGACATTCTGTGGTTGTTTGTACAGTACTGAGGCCTGTGTACTTACGGTGAATGTTGACAGTGTGTTTATTGTTAGTATGTACTTTAGCCTGTGTACAGACTGTGGTAGATGTCATTGTTCTAGGTCCCATCCTATCTGATGTTATATGCTACTCCACTGTATGTTACCATATTGCCTTACATGTTTGTAGGGCCATACACACACATGTCCCATACTACAGACAGCCAGCAGACCAAACTGTGTAGCAGCCCAGTATATGTAGGGTTAGTCTGTGAGCGGCACATATAAGGATGGTGTTGAACAGATAGTCCATATACTGTAATATTATGCTAGCTGACCATATGTAGCTGTGTTCACATTGGTTGTGGGTATGCACTTTCACACAGGCGTATCATACCCTGTGCTGTGACATGCCTGTAGAGCTTGCTATATATGGAGGTACATGTGCATTCCCCCATAAGAGATGTAGATCATTGTTGAGCCAGTTTGCCTGTAGCCTGCACAGTGCATTGTTACATGCCTAACAGCTTAGTGCACTTACCCAGTGAGATGTCATGTGCAGATACTTGCCTGATGTACTGCTGCCGGGCCTCCCTTAACAGTTATGTATGTCAGACAGAGCAGTGGGATGCTGAACAGATGTATGTCAATATCTAGTGGGTAGTATGTGGCCATGGCACCCCTGTACCAGCAGTTATGTGTCAGGCAAGACAGGGGTGTGTGAATGCATAACCTATGATGGCATATGTATACCAGTCATTATGTGTTGTACCCATCTACATGGCTGTTAACATCCATATAGTCAGGCATGGTACACATGTTTTGCACTAAGGGTCTTTGTGTATACCTCTGGACTATACAGAGTGTGTCAGAATGTCCACATATATTGACCAATATCTCTGCTGCAGTCCACATGGTACTGTACTATGATGTCCTTAGGATGTCTGTCAGTAGCCAAAGGCACACATGTGAAAACTAGATGTGACCTCCCACACACACCATGTCTGTGAAGACAATCCCAATTACAGCAACAATAGTCTACTAATATACCTGCTGTACATACCTGACATCCCCTCGCACTACGAAGTTGGGACTATAGGGGCTGGGGTAGGGCTACACTACATGTCCAGGACATGTGGTGAGAATATATGTACGTATAATTATCCAGATATCTATATATATGATTACACATATACATATTGACATATATAGATGGGTATGTATATGTACATAGATATACATATACACACCCTGATATATACATATACAGAGCAATATATGTCTACACATATACATATATTGATACATATGCACATATACATATGGATATCTACCAATATATTGACAGGAGTAGGTGACAAGGACTACACAATTTAGGAAGTAAAGGCAATTGTTCGATAGTACTCAATATGTGTATTGACAGCTATACTGGTAAAACAACAGCGGTCTCCACAGTGGTCATAGCATAGTGGTTAAGTGCTGTGACTTCAGTGTAAAGGGTCCAGGGTTCATGACCTGCAAGGGCTGTTCATTTTGTTGCTGGGTAGAACAAGGACTGTTGGATACAGAGTGGTTAAGGTAGTACGTACATGCACCTATGTGCTGTCATTAGAGTAGCAAGGGGTGTGAGTGTCATGTGTGGGACACAGACATATATGAGGCCTGTACAGTACTGTTAGCCATGTGAATGTGCAACATACAGGTGTAGTAGCCCAGGGTATGTGCTGTCACACTTGCATGTAGTGTATCATAGCAGTACTACTGTTAACAGTGCTTACCCAGGCAAGAGCAGAGTGCTGAATGTAGAACTGACAACAGGCACACCTGCAGGCATAAGTGGTCTTTGAGAACTCCCTGTTGTATCCCTGGTGTGTGAGCTCTGTCACAGTACATACCCCTTACTGGTCTGTGAACACACTCATGCTACTGCATGGCTACCTGCCAAGCTGATGACTGTCTTTCCCTGTACAGATGTGCAGATGGCATGTATCCAGCTGAGATATGTACAGGCAACCTATGTTTGATTGATGCCCTACTACACATGTGGCATGTGCATGAGATGCATATCCCTGTAGTACCAATGTTGAGGTATACTATAGGTTGTATCTCAATCATGGCCAATGTCTGATGGTGGGTATGGCAGAGTGTCATCATGGGGTTCAGGGAGTACAATATCCACTGGGGGATGTGAGTGCTGTGTACACTGTTATTACACCAAGATACACCAGGTATATGTGCCATGTACCACATTATTGTTACCACTGTCACCATCAGTCATACTGGCAACTGTTACCACAATCCATGCCAGTTATACATGTGATGTGTGCAGCCTACCTGTAACACATTGGAGACATGGTCAAGGTAGTTAGCAGTGATAGACTCTGCTATCCCAGATGTGTGTCTGGCTGTTATGTATCTGTAAATGTGTATATGACAGTATGCCACACTACATATTGGCCACATACACCCATTACATCCTCCATCAGCATACTGTACATGCCGAGGGATGTTCTGCATATACCATGTAACCTGGGAACACCTCACCCTAAACGCTGTGCTGTGTGTGCAATGCAAGCCACACACATCAATATCAAGACATTGCTAGGTAGGGGTCTAGTCCCAGTGTTGGCAAGTAGCAGTGTGTGTGTGTATGTGGATGGGTCTACATCAGATTGCAGGGTATACACGCCTCAGTGGGCCACCTGTCCATGTGGCACAGGCAATAACCGATATAGTAACCTGTGACATGTGTTTGACTGTACCTCAGATATGTCACTGCCATGGTGTCAGCAAAAGTGACATACCCCGTTGTGCAATATGACTACAGACCATCCTCATGCTGACACATGTACACCTACAACACACACGGATAACATTTTAGAGACCACAACCAACCAGTGCTACTAACAGCTATAAGGCAACATTGCTGGACGGCTACTGTACCTGCCAAATATGCCTCACACTCTACGGCCAACAACATGTTACACTGCAGGACTATGGTACACTGTTGTACAGTCACCGTGTGCATCAAAACATATCAGCCTGTCACCGTATCAATGGTATGGATGACAGGGATGGAACACAGGTATCATCATATGTATAGGGTGTGGTTTTGGTTTGCCAGAGGCTGAGGGTGGGCCATACATTTGACACCATGTGTGCGGGTAAGGGGTGTACTCTGGGGAGCTGGCTGAGGTGATGTGGTGTGTGTAGGTATGGGGTTGCCCTATGTCCATTTGCGTAGTGTCTGAGTTGCATGCACACAGTTCTGCCATGTAGCTGCCCTGCACAGGTGTTTATGGACAGCTGCAGACCATGCCTGGCAGGGTGTGCAGTTCACTGCCTCCGGCCATGGATACATGGACTTTGCCTGCTAGGGGTTCCGCTGGCACATCCAGGTACAGGCATTGTTATGTTACTCTCACCTGCTGATGACATTTTTCCACTGCTATCAGGTCCCACCTGGGACTGGGAAGGACCATGTGCACGTGGCCTGCTGTGGTGTGCTGTGGACAGCACACACCCCCGCACTGCCAGGACTGCTACTGCCACTACGTGAGCCACTTAGTGTCCTAGCAGGTCCACATTGACTGCCAGCTGTTGGTGTTGCTGGCCCACATCCACATGGGTGTCACAGCATCCCCACCACACATTGAAGCACAGACAAACCACGGTCGATGAGGGCCATCATCTCTTCATGCTGTCTATCTGCTTGCTTGGTAGAAGTATGGATGGCACCCAGCAGTTCACGGAGGTTGTTGCTTACAGCTGCGAAAGCAGCCCTCTGCAGCCTAAGGCCCTGTCTGGTGTAATGCTCAATACGTGCCTGCACCACCATTACAGCCTGAAACATGCTTCTGCTGGTTGCAGCTATGTTGCCTCTGCCAGGGGCATGATGTCCAGTGGCCCTACAATGAGCATCCTTGGACATCTGCCTATGAGGCAGCCTGCCAGCCATCTGGCTATGCCTGCTGCAACTGGACACAGTAGGCATGCTTGCCACACTTTTCCGTGCACTGCCACTGAATGCCAGCTGTCCCTCTGCTATGGCCACTGGTGATGGGGTGTGCATAGGCACTGAAACTGTGTGGGGGTGGGGTGGCTAAAAGGGGGATGTCAAATATTGGTGCAGTGTCGGCCCCTGACAACCCCACCTGTGCCTCAACATTATTATCATCGTCATCATCGGTGTCTGTATGGACAACTACATCAGACTGCATGCAGGAGGGACCCTGACCCACCTCGCCACCTGTGGGGAAAAACAGTAAATGCACAATAAAACCTGTACATCATTGCTTAACAGTATGCACACACACACACACACACACACACACACACACACACACACACACACACACACACACACACACACCTCCCTAATACCTACTTGTCCATGGCTTTACAGACAGTCCCACGTATATGTCCATGTGTTACCCCATCCTGCATCACACTTGTTAACATACACACATTGTTACCACTCATTAACATCACAGTCCTCTAAATGCCCACACAAGTGGCCACAACACAAGGCCTGTTGCTACTTTACCTGCCTGACCTGTGTGTAGTGGATTTGCATGACCTCACTGCTGTCATTTGGTATGCACTCTCTGTATGGCCGGAATGATGTGCATGGCCCCTATATGTGTGGGCTACTATGTTGTATCCATAATAGCTCCCATTTGTGTGTCATGTGTATGTAATGCTCAGTACATGACCGATATGCTGCTCCATCGGCCCATCATGTGGCACCTGTAATATTTGGATACACTCCCTGGTATTGACTGTTACTTCCCCAATGCATGTGTAGAGCTGCATATGTGGGTTGTAGGTGTCCTCTGTGCTGACTGTGATACTAGCTGTGTACCTGGAGTCTACCTTCCATCTGGATGCCTGTTCCATGCTACAGACCATATTGTACTATTTGCTGTCCTGTGATTACACACATGACAGGAATTCCTGGTTTGTAATGTGACAGTCCATGTCCATGTACTGCATGGTCTCATAGGGATGTACAGCCATACGAACATCCCACAATCACACATGTGCATACATGGCCACACACACATGCACACACGCATCATACATGCATCTACCTCCCAACACTTCACCAGAGTGACCCTGCAGGCAAACTAACTTACCACCAGGATGCAGACACACACACACACACACACACACACACACACACACACACACACACACACACACACACACACACACGTGAGGTTGCACAATGATCATACACACACTTCTCCTATTACCGATCTGCCAACGTCCAGAACATATGGTACAGAACAGCATGCAGTTCAGCTATAGTCAATCCATGCTAGTGACAGTATACATGTGTGTATACTGTCGCTAGCAGTATACATGTGTGTGATGCATGTGCTATGACTAGGTGATGTCTCTTCCCCTGGATACCACTGCACCCATGTACATAGTATTGCTGTGCACCTGTTCTGCACCCTGCCATGTACTGTGCACCACAACTCACAGGTGTACAACCCATTGTGGAATGTGTAGCACTGTGTCAATTATGTCAGCTTTACTTCTCACTACCCCTATGTTTTTCAGCAACACATACCTGGGATGATATGTGGACTGTTGTCATTGGAGAAAACCTGATGCCTGATTTACAGCTGTCAACATCAACAGACCATGTATGATCACTGCAGAAATGCTTACACTGACAACCATCAGAACATACCATGGCTATGGTGGGATGTACACACCTTTATTGATTTTACACACACATATCCTTGATCTGACATGGGACCACAGCACCACATATCTTAGCAGTACCCACACCCAGTATGTGACATATGTCCTGTACTTTCACATGCAGTGTCTACAGATTGTGTTAGGTTTGCAGCTGCTGACCACAATGCATGCACACCATGTGGGCATATGTGTGCACACTCTTATCATGATGGTTTCTCACACCTCTTGTTGTGTGTTCTACAGCAGTCACTGCTCATGGCAGGGGTATACCAGTGTTACCCCCTCTCACCCATGAAAGAGCCCATCTCTATACCAGAAGAATGCAAAGTTGCTGTCATTATGGCTGCACAGGTTAAAACCACTCTTCAAAGCCAGGAACACAGCATCCATGGGGCCAGATAACATCCCAGGCTGCATTCTACATGAACTACAGAATGAACTGGCACCACACCTACATACCACATTCAATCAAAGCCTCACCTCAGGCTTTGTGCCTGCTGAATGGTGCACAGTGACGGTTATCCCACTACACAAGGAAGGAGCCACCACGGACCCCGGGAACTAGCGCCCCATTAGCCTGATGAGCCTGCTCTGCAAGGTCTTGGAATGTATCATCATGGAACTTATAAACAAAAAGACATTGGTAATCTCCAAACTCTGGATCACAACCATTTTGGGTTTGTAAAAGGCAGATCATGTCTCCTAAACCTGATAGACTTCTTTGAAGCAGTCAACAAATCCGTAGACAAGGGTAAGGTGGTTCACACAGCCTATCTAGATCTTGCCAAGGCTTTCAACACCATCCCCCACTCTGGAATTATAGATAACCTCACTAAACTAGGTATAAATCCTTATGTCACAAGATGGGTTGCCAACTGACTCACTGACAGAACCCACACTGTGAAAGTAGCAGACTCCAAGTCCGACTTCAGACCAGTGACAAGTGGAGTACCACAAGGTTCAGTCCTGGGTCCTGTCCTGTTTGGTATTTACTTCCCTGAAGTGCAAGCTAACACAGAAGGTCTTTGGCTAATGAAGTTCCCAGATGACTGCAAACTAGGAGCCATAATCGAAACTGCTAATGATGTGGACATCCTACAAAAGATCCTCACTGAGACAGATGCCAGGTGTCAAAGCCATGGCCGCAAGCTCAATGCCAAAAAGTGCATTGTCATCCCCTTTGGTAAAAACTCTGTACCCATGAACTACAACATAGCCGGTAGTATACTTAACACTGAAAGTGTGATAAGAGACCTTGGGACACAGGTGGAAAGTAGACTCTCCTTTGATAATCACATTGCCAAAGTGTTTAGAAATTCCTTCTATGTAGCCCACCTAATCACGAAAGGGTTCACCTCTAGATCAAGAGAGGTCATTGTGCCCCTCTACTCATCTCTCATTAGGCCCATAATAGAGTACAATGCCCCATTTGGTATGTACCTTAATCAGCACATTCAACAGCTGGTAAGACCACAGAAGTACCTCACCAAGAGGATCATGGACCTCAAAGAGATGCCCTATGCAGCTCGACTAAAGAAACTCCAACTCTCCTCAGTTGCTTACTGCCTGCTCAGAGGTGATCTATGCCTGATGTATAAGGCCATGTCCAACCTGGAATTAATGGACATGCTCCACCTCAAGAAAACCAAATCTCTTAGAGCCACACGCTCCAGTGAATTAAACCTCAGCACAGCAACAAACAGGATGTACTGGAGGGATAGATTCCTGTCCCAGAGACTTCCCTCACTCTGGAATAGAATCCCAGTTGATGTTAGGCAGAGCCCCTTGCTGACTCTCTTCAAAAGGAATCTTGATGAGTGGATGGGAAATTGTAAATTTACCTCTGGGATCACTTCAGTGGCCCTGCTAGACAGAGGCCCAGGAAACTAATTTAAAAGGGAGGCAAAAGCCAACACATTCTGGCTAGGCTTAGAAATGCCCTTGGGCAGATAGCCTAGTACCTACTTATGAACCTATGAACCTTTGAGCCTTGCCTAAAAAAGGTAATATGGGGATAGCAATAGCCTTGGCCGGTATTCAGAAGCATAGGGGTGACAGGTGCAAACCATCTGTAGTGAAGCAACAAGGCTTGTCTATCATGTCATCACAGGCAGACAGAGACTGGATCCCCTTTGAATGACACCAGAAGCTCAGCCAATTGTTGAAGTTTATCGTCCTTCTGTTATATTGCAGTATCATGTAGGTGAAGGTAAGATGCTACACAAGGTCAGGGTCATACCAGCCTGGGCTAGATGATCATAGAAATAATATATATATCTCTTGTCATGTTGTCCTGGGAGGTATGTCTCAGATCATTCACACTGACATGTACAAAGAACAAGTCATATATGCACCTGTTCAGGAGTGATGTAAGTGCTTGTGTTATGTGGCGGATCATAGCACCTGACAGACAACTGACAGTAACCTTCCCCTTGTCCAGCCTAGCGAGTGGAACATCTGTGTGCCTGACTATGAAGTCCCCTATTACTAGTGTGTTAGGTATGTTGTTTTGCCTTAGGGCCTGTTGTGAGGCACACTGCTTTGGTGTATTATGTGTTTTCTGGCATGTGCTTGGAGGTGCATGGTGCTTGCTTGTCTGTTTAGAAGGACACTCTCTCTTTTTCAGATTAATATTTGTATTCTCCGAAAATGGTAATGTGTATTTATGTGTGTGTTTTGCTGGTGCTTATATTGTAGGTCTATGTGAGACAGTTGGTGTTGTGGTTGTATGACCCTACTCCTCCTGACTGTATTGTCCAGTATTGGGTTGACAGAGCATAGCCACTGGTTTCACCCTGTGTGTGTCAGCATGTGATACATCAACCCATATATGATATGGTCATGGCCTGTGCATACAATGCACTCACAATACACCTACTATGATAAGCCTGCTGAGATTAGCAAATGTGAAAAAATCTTTGGGCAAACTGTCAGCAAGTAATGTCTGTATTGCACCCTGTAACTCCATATTGCTTGCTGAAGTGTAAAGATGTACTTAGTTTGGATAAGAACACTGCACTTGTCAACTGTGTGTGCGTGTGTCTGTCTCTCCCTGGGGAGAGAGCAACCTTTTTGGAGACTACTCAAACCCCTTAAAAGTGGTATACTCATCTTTATCAAGTCTCATGGTGTCAGCATCCTACAAATATACCTGTTGAAAAAATTGCAGCAATGTATGTAGAGCATTGTGAAAATGCATACTGCTATAGTATTGCAATGTAGTTAAGTAGGAGTTTGAATCCTGCACTTGCCAACTGTGTGTGTGTGTGTGTGTGTGTGTGTGTGTGTGTGTGTGTGTGTGTGTGTGTGTGTGTGTGTGTCTTCCTGGGGAGGAGCAACTTTTTTGGAGACTACTCACACCCCTTAAAAGTGGTATACTCATCTTTGTCAAGTCTCATGATGTCACCATCCTACAAATATACCTGTGGAAAGGAAAAAATCCCAATAATGTGTATAGCTTGTTGTGTAAATGCGTACTGCTGTAATATCATGATGTCGTTAAGTAGGGGTTTGGTTCCTGCACTTACCATCTGTGTTTGTGTGTGTCTCTCTAGGGAGGAACAGTCTTTTTGGAGACTACTCATACCCCTTAAAATTGGTATACTCATCTTTGTCAAGTCTCATGATGTCACCATCCTACAAATATACATGTGGAAAGGTAAAATCCCAGTAATGTATGTAGCGCGTCATGTAAATGCGTACTGCTGTAGTATCATAATGCAATTAGGGAGGCTTTTAAATCTTGCACTTGCCAACTGTGTGTGTGTGCTTCTCTCTGGGAAGGAACAACCTTTTTAGAGGCTACTCACACCCCTTAAAAGTGGTATACTTATCTTTGTCAAGTCTCATCTTGTCACCATCCTACAAATATACCTGTGGAAAAGAGGAATCCCAATCATGTGTATAGTGCGTTGTGTAAATGCATACTGCTGTAGTATCATAATGCAGTTAGATAGGGGTTTGAATTCTGTATTTGCCATCTGTGTGTATGTGAGTGTGTGTGTCTCCCTGGGGAGGAACAACCTCTTTAGAAACTACTAACACACCTGGTATACTCATCTTTGACAAATCTGACAATGTCAGCATCCTACAAATATACCTGTGGAAAGAAGAAATCATACTGCTGTAGTATCATAATGTAGTTAGGAAGGAGTTTGAATCTCGCACTTGCTGATTGTGTGTGTGCATGCTCCAGATGTGTGACATCATTGGCCAATGTAAAGTGGGTTTTGATGTTTCTAATGTATGACATATCACAATGACAACTGTATGTGCATTACACATGTAAGGTAGCTGTGGGGCAGATCCATATACATACATGTGACCTCATTTCATAGGTGGGTACTCTGCTTTCTCCATGAACACATCTATTATCTTTGCCAGAGCGTGCTGGCACTTTCCAGACCTTAGGTCACTTATCTATGCTTGTGACAAGCTTAGCCACTGCAGTGATCCCTGGGCTATGTCTTCCATTTCACATCCACTCATCACAGTTTCTATTGAAGAGTGTGAGTGAGGGTTTATGCTTGAGGTATATTTAAAACCTGTTCCAAAGCAAACAAAGTCTGGCAAAGATGACTAATCATTATAGGAGTGCAATGACCTCTGTGGAACTGCATGCAAACCCTTTATCAAAGGAGAGATGACTTAACACATGGCTCTATGTATACATTAGTACCTGTTCCACATTTTGGGGGCTACAACCTATGTGGTACTCTGGGGATACTTTGCTTTCTAAGAGTGGATAACTATGTTTTCTTTGGCTTATAGCTTTGCTTTGCTTTCTTTGGCTTTTAGCTTTGCAGCATGAGTTTGACACCAGGTATCTGTCTGTATGATACCCTTTTGGAGGATGTGTGTGTCATCTGGAGAATAAAGTATAGCCCACAGTATGCATTGTCATCTGACGTGGACAGACATATCCCTACTGTGTTTGCTTGTACCTAAGAAAGCTATATGCCAAACAGGAGTGGTCCCAGGACTGAGTGTAGGTGAATGCCACTTAAATAGTACCTGGAGGCTGCAAATGTTACTGTGTGTCCTACATCTCTGTGTCAGTTGTCAAGCCATCATCTAACAATCGTTTATGGTCAGTCTGTTGAGGTTATGTATAATACCAGTATGTGGGATGGGTATGAATTGCTGGTGAGCTATAGCTTGGCTGTGTTGACTTCCCCTCCTTTACCTATAGCCTTGTTGACTGGCTTAAAGTCTACTAGGTGTAGGAGCCATGATCTCACCTTTAGAGAACCTAAGTGGGTATGGTGCAGTGTTTGCAGGTTCATAATGTCTTTGTTAATGAGTTCTATAATGCAGTGTTCCATAGCCTTCCAGATAACATTTGTCTGGCTTATAGGGTGAGAGTGTCCAGGACCTGTTGTAGTCCTACCCTTAATCAATTTATGTTAACATTTGCACTGAGTGTGACGAGGGTTGACAGGTTTAAGAATAAGTATATCAGAGGGTCAGGCCAGGTTTGAAGGTTAGTAGACCAAGCCAGATAGGCAGGATTAAGTTGGTTTGTACATGTGCTGAGGAGGGATGCAGAGTATATTATGAAATAGATGCTAAGGATGAAGCCACCAGGTAACAGGAAAAGAGGAATGCCTAAGATGAGGTTTATGGCTGTGGTGAGAGAGGACATGAAGGTGGACGGTGTGACAGCACAAAATGCAGAGGGCAGTAAGAAATGGAAACAGATGATCTACTGTGGCGACCCCTAATGGGAGCATCCGAAAGGAGAAGTAGAAGACATTGTAGCTCAACCCTTGTGGACTATGAACACCATTACCATGTGTCAATCCACAAGTATATAACCTGTATAGAGGCTGCATCTGGACAGAGCATTTAGGTGAGTGGTGACTTCATATGTCAGCTTGTGTATGACACAGCCAGGGACACTGTCCAGTACCATTGCCACTGTGGTGTGTACTTTGTTAAAGAGATGTTTTAACTAGAGTGTCTGTGAATCATCAGGTTTTACATTCTTCAGTTGGCAAAACACAGCAACAGCAAAATAGATAGCAGCAACACACCAAACAGCCAATACCTTTCTTCACTTTATTATAAGATCTGGTACCTCGGCAGTTCGCCTTCAAGGATCACAATTAATGACTGCACACTGTCAGCTTTTATGGTGAAAATTCAAACAATCAATAAAACAATTATCCAATTAATACACAAAAAAAACAATTTAAAGTGACCTAGTGAATAACAAATTTTAAACTATGCATCTAAACTAATTTATAAAAAACAAAATACAATGTTATTATACTTCATATATGAATTGTTTTTAATAAAATATATTTATTTCATGTATATATGTATATATGTAAAATATTTGTTTATTTTTATTTATTTATTTCCTTCCAAACTCCATCATATGCCCAATTCTAAATTTAAACCAAAAGGCCTTAGGGTATTGAACTTAAGAATCATCCTTGTCTCTAACTCTAAAAGTTTATTGGTGATGTTATCACCACTATGAACAGATGGTCTCCCTAAAATTCCATATTTTAAACTATCAACCTTTCCCTCATGCACTTCCAAAAAATGTTTAGCTACAGGACTGAGCAAATTTGAATTACGAACATCCCTCAAATGTTCCAGAATCCTAACTCTAACCATTCTTTTGGTTTGACCAATATACCAAGTATTATGACAACTACAAGTCAAGGCATATACTACCCCAATGGATTTACAATTGAAATAATATCTAGGGGTGTGGGTAATGTCATTGATAGAACTAATATTAATAATCCTATCACAAAGAATACAAGAATTGCATCTAAATGTTCCTACATTAGCGACCTGGGGGACTATTTTATTACAACAGTTGTTGTTTAATATATCCTTCAAATTTTTTCCTTTTTTAAAAGAAAATATAATGTGGTGTGGAAACAGTTCACCTATGCCTTCATCCTCACATACCAAGTACCAAAATCTTCTCACTAAAGTAACAAATTTTTCAGAGAAGGTTGTGTACTTGGTCACAAAGAATAAATCCTCCACATTTCTTTCCTTTGTTAAGGATTCAGAAATATCACATTCAAAATTAGTGAAATGTCTATCCTTCTTGTTATTCATAACCTTAACCATTGCGTCTGATAACTGTTTTGTATCATACCCTCTTTCCGCTAATCTCAAAAAAACTTCATTTAATTCATAACCCACCTCATTCTTCATACTTGTATGGGAATGAATTCTTTTAAATTCTCCAAAGGGTAGAGCTTTTAACAAATGGGGGGGTGCATACTAGAGGCATGCAAAAACATGTTAACCGACGTACTCTTTTTGAATGGTCTGAACTCAATGACATTATCTCCTATGAACAAAGTTAGATCCAAATAATTAATTTCGTTTCTACTTGTTTCATAAGAAAAAGGAAGATTATGTTCATTGTTGTTCAGAACCTCAAAAAAATCACAAAATTCATGCATGTCCCCCTTACAAATAAAAATTAAATTGTCAATGAAACGCTTGTATAAGACTACCTTCTGCTTGAAAAATTCAGTGGGATATATAAATCTCTTTTCAAAAAAATCCATGTATACAACAGCATACGTGGGGGCAAAAGCTGCCCCCATTGCCGTTCCCTTGATTTGTAAAAAAATATTCATTGTTAAACATAAAATAATTATGTGTTAAACAATACTCTAATAATGAAATTAAGAAATTAGTTCTGGGTCCTTCACCTTTTTTTTTTTTTTTATAAATTAGTTTAGATGCATAGTTTAAAATTTGTTATTCACTAGGTCACTTTAAATTGTTTTTTTGTGTATTAATTGGATAATTGTTTTATTGATTGTTTGAATTTTCACCATAAAAGCTGACAGTGTGCAGTCATTAATTGTGATCCTTGAAGGCGAACTGCCGAGGTACCAGATCTTATAATAAAGTGAAGAAAGGTATTGGCTGTTTGGTGTGTTGCTGCTATCTATTTTGCTGTTGCTGTGTTTTGTCAACTGTTCCAAGCCGTGCCTCTCTTGAGGTTAAAACCTTTTGGTATATTTTCAAACAATTCTGCATTTTATACTCCATTTATGTTGCATAATGGAAGCTCAGAACGGAGCTCTGCTCTGGACACCTTATCGTTTTTGGAGATGGTGTCAGAACGTGAAAGAAAATACACGTGGGTTATGAATTAAATGAAGTTTTTTTGAGATTAGCGGAAAGAGGGTATGATACAAAACAGTTATCAGACGCAATGGTTAAGGTTATGAATAACAAGAAGGATAGACATTTCACTAATTTTGAATGTGATATTTCTGAATCCTTAACAAAGGAAAGAAATGTGGAGGATTTATTCTTTGTGACCAAGTACACAACCTTCTCTGAAAAATGTGTTACTTTAGTGAGAAGATTTTGGTACTTGGTATGTGAGGATGAAGGCATAGGTGAACTGTTTCCACATCACATTATATTTTCTTTTAAAAAAGGAAAAAATTTGAAGGATATATTAAACAACAACTGTTGTAATAAAATAGTCCCCCAGGTCGCTAATGTAGGAACATTTAGATGCAATTCTTGTAGTCTTTGTGATAGGATTATTAATATTAGTTCTATCAATGACATTACCCACACCCCTAGATAGTATTTCAATTGTAAATCCATTGGGGTAGTATATGCCTTGACTTGTAGTTGTCATAATACTTGGTATATTGGTCAAACCAAAAGAATGGTTAGAGTTAGGATTCTGGAACATTTGAGGGATGTTCGTAATTCAAATTTGCTTAGTCCTGTAGCTAAACATTTTTTGGAAGTGCATGAGGGAAAGGTTGATAGTTTAAAATATGGAATTTTAGGGAGACCATCTGTCTATAGTGGTGATAACATCGCCAATAAACTTTTAGAGTTAGAGACAAGGATGATTCTTAAGTTCAATACCCTAAGGCCTTTTGGTTTAAATTTAGAATTGGGCATATGATGGAGTTTGGAAGGAAATAAATAAATAAAAATAAACAAATATTTTACATATATACATATATACATGAAATAAATATATTTTATTAAAAACAATTCATATATGAAGTATAATAACATTGTATTTTGTTTTTTATAAATTAGTTTAGATGCATAGTTTAAAATTTGTTATTCACTAGGTCACTTTAAATTGGTTTTTTGTGTATTAATTGGATAATTGTTTTATTGATTGTTTGAATTTTCACCATAAAAGCTGACAGTGTGCAGTCATTAATTGTGATCCTTGAAGGCGAACTGCCGAGGTACCAGATCTTATAATAAAGTGAAGAAAGGTATTGGCTGTTTGGTGTGTTGCTGCTTTACATTCTTCAGGTCTGGAAATGTGGCCCTTGTTTAATGATAGGGTGGTGAAATCCGCATTCAAACTGTCTGACAAGGAATTGGTAATGTCAGTCAGATAAGTGTACTTTGTGACCATTTACATTAACTGTGACCCTGTAGATTATGAACAACACTAAAGAAAGTGTTGTCTTTGGAATCCTTGCCATTTTGTATTTTGAAGCTTGCCTTGTATGTTTATTGAGGGATTGTATTTTCCCAATGATACTGGCCAGAGAGGTTATCCCTTCTTGGTATGTAACTCTTTTTTGGTACAACTTCACACCTTCTATTATATATTTAGTTTATGGCAGGGGCCCATTATCCGACCGTACATCCAAAAAAGGTGGAGGTGTAGCCATCTTGCATAAATCTGAACTTCTTGTTACACCCATTGATGTGTTATTACCCTCAAATACCAATGCTGAAACTCTTACTGTCAAACTTCAAATTAATAGTGCTAAATCTATCTATATAATCTGCTCCCACATCCCTCCAGGTAATAATATTACCACTATCGAAAACATTCTTAGCAGCTTATCTACTCTCCTACCTCAGAAAACTATAGTACTTGGTGATTTTAACATAGATTGGACCACATGTAACTCCCCTAATCCAAACACCCACATAAACCTATTTGGCTTCACTCAAATAATAAACTCCCCCACAAGATTCCATAAACCTAGCAAAAAGGAAACTATTCTTGATTGGATCCTTATAAACAGTCATCCAGATACTTATAAAGTTGGAACTCTCCCAGACGACATTAGTGATTAGGTTCATAGGTTCATAGGTTCATACTAGGCTATCTGCCCTAGGGCATTTATAAGCCTAGCCAGAGTGTGTGTGGCTTTCACCACCCCTTAGGATGAGAATACTATACCCATTAGTTTGCTGTGCCTCTGTCCAGCAGTGATACAGAGATGATCCCTGGGGTAAACCTACGATCTCCCATCCACTCATCAAGATTTCTCTTGAACAGAGTCAGTGAGGGGCTCTGCCTCACATGGACTGGGATTCTGTTCCATAGTGTAGGGAGTCTCTGGGTGATGAATCTGTCCCTCCAGCACGTCCTATTTATATCCGTGTTGAGGTTTAAGTCTCTTGCTCGTGGCTCTGGTGGATTTGGATTTTTTGAGGTGGAGCATGTCCATTAATTGCGGGTTGGACATGGCCTTGTATGTCAGGCACAGATCACCTCTGAGCAGATGGTATGCGACTGAATAGAGCTGGAGTTTCTTCAGTCGGGCATCGTATGACATATGTTTGAGCCCCTTTATCCTTTTGGTGAGGAACTTTTGGGGTCTTTCCAACTGCTGCAGGTGTCGGGTAAGGTACATTCCGAATGGGGCATTGTACTCAATCACTGGTCTGATAAGTGAAGAGTACAGGGGTACAATGACCTCTCCTGATCTGGATGTGAATCCCTTCATGATCAGGTGGGCAATGTAGAAGGTCTTCCTAACCACTTTGGCAATGTGAGTGTCAAAAGAGGTTACTGTCAACTTGGGTCCCCAGGTCCCTGATAACTTCTTCTGTGTTTAATGGATTACCACCTATGTGGTAATTAGGGGTTACCTTGTTTTTCCCAAAGGGTATGACTATACATTTTTTGGCATTTAGCTTAAGGCCATGGCTCTGGCACCAGTTATCCATTTCTATGAGACCTCTCTGGAGGATGTCTGTGTCTGATGGAGTGTCAATTATGGTGCCCGGTTTGCAGTCATCTGCAAATTTTGTCAGCCACAATCCCCCTATGTTTGCCTGCACTTCAGAAAAATAAATGCCAAACAAGAGGGGGCCCAGGACTGAGTCCTGTGGGACACCGCTTGTGACCGGCTTAGAGTCTGACATGGCACCAGCAACTCTAACCCTGTGTGTTCTGTCCTTGAGCCAGTTTGCAACCCATCTTGTGACATATGGGTTTACATCTAAGCTGGTGAGCTTTTCTATGATGCCAGAGTGGGGTATTGTGTCGAACGCTTTTGCTAGGTCAAGGTAGGCTGTGTGAACTGCCTTACCCTCATCAATGGCCTTAGTGACTGTTTCGAAAAAGTCGACCAAGTTCAAGAGGCAGGATCTGCCCTTGACAAAGCCAAATTGGGTAGGATCCAGTGTCTGTAGGTCCCCAATGTCTTTATTTATGAGTTCCATTATGATCCTCTCCATAGCTTTGCAGACAAGGCTCGTCAAGCTTATGGGGCGGTAATTATCAGGGTCCGAAGAAGCACCGCCTTTGTGGAGTGGGACCACAGTTGCCGTCGCCATTCTTTGGGCATATCCTGTAGTAAGGCTAAGATTAAACAGCAGCCTTATGTGTGGGTTTAGTTCCTCATTGAGTTCGTGTAGCACACAGCTGGGGACACCGTCCAGTCCCATTGATGCTGTGTTTTTGCTTTAGAGAGCAGCTCTCACCTGGGCATCTGAGATGTTTGGGAGGCTAGACTCTGGTTGGATAGATATTTCTCCTTTTGGGAGGGAGGGAGAAATTTGCACTGAACCTGTCTGCCAGTATGTTGGCAATGTCTGTGGGTTCAGTGATTTTTATCATTTTGGACTAATTCTGAGCATATCTGGGAGTTTCCACCCAGGTTTCTAACATAGCTAAAGAAGGCTTTATGATTGTCTTTTGTGTCATTAGCGATTTTTCTCTCAAAGTTGGCCTTGGATGATTTTATGAGTGATCGTAGTTTTTTGCTAGTATTGATCAGAGATGCCTTTCCTTTTAGGGATTTTGCTCTATCATGTAGTAGCTTTCTCCTCTTGTTGTAGAGTTTGTTTATGGCTGGGGTCCACCAGACCAGGCGCCTGCCTTTGGTGGAAAGGGTCTTGATTTTATTAGGGATTGCTTGATCCATACATTCCTGGAGGTGGTCGTAGAAGGCATTTGTAAGGGTTTCAGCAGCGTGGGTTGTGGTTTCCACTGGCTCGGGGGCCTTGAAGGATACCACTCCAGTCTTAAGAAGTGCGAAGTTTGCTTTTGAGAAGTTCTTCACTGTGGTCTTTTTTGCTGGGGGTGGGGGCGGGATGTGGATCTCCAGTGATATTAATTTATGGTCTGATCTCAGCAATGAGGGATATACTTCTGGTGTGGAGCATTTTGTCCCCATGTTTGTGATGATCAGGTCTAGTATATTTTCTCCTCTTGTGGGAATGGTGACTAGTTGTTCCATAGCATTTGAGTTTATGAACTCAAGGAACCTTTGGGCTAGGGTGTTGGGGCTTGAGTAATGTCCCCAGTCTATGTTTGGGTAGTTGAAGTCACCCAATATGATGGTGTTTGGAGAGACATTTATACTCTCCAGTGTCTTCAGGAAGGCTGTGTGGGTTTCCTGAGTTTGAGAAGGTGGTCTGTAGCATGTTACAAACTGTAGGGCAGTTTTACCTATGGTTAATTGCACCTGGATGGTCTCCGATGCTTCGTGCGTTGCCACTAACCTGGAGGTGTGGGTATCCTTTATGAATATGGATACTCCCCCTCCTTTTGTTGTTCGATCCGGATTTTGGGGCCGGAACGCATGATATGAGGTACAACCTGATAGTGCTGAGGTGCTCTCAGGAGTCTTGAACCAGGTTTCAGTCACAGCACAGACATCGATGTTCTCCATACTGAGGAGGGCTTTGAGGGCGTGCATCTTGAGGTTTAGACTTCTGGCATTGAGCAGTATTACCCTTAGTTTTTCTCCATTTTTGTTTTTTAGGGCGGTAGGTTTATCATTTGAGCCTTGCCTAAAAAAGGCACTATGGGGGTGGCAAGAGCCTTTGCCAATATCCGGAAGCCCAGGAGTGACAGGTGCAAGCCGTCCCTTTGAGCAGCGTGGCTTGTCAAGCATGTCATCCCAGGCAGACAGACATTGGATCCCCTTAGAATGACACCAGTAATTAAGCCAATTATTAAAGCTGATCATTTTGTCTCTGTATTGTGGTCATGTACTAACCTTCATAATAAAACAAAAGAAACACAGCTCTAATAATTACAACATGGTCACCTTTCGTTCAAAAAAATTCTTCGAAGCAGAAAACTTTCAAAACGAACTAAAAGCCTTTAATTGGTCACCTCTAAAGCAACTTAAACTGGACGAAGCCGTCTCTTACTTTAACACTTCATTCCTTCAAATCCTAAATAGCCACGCACCCATCCACTCTTCCCGTGTAAGGACTAAAATAGTCCCCTGGCTTCCAAAACTAACCAGAGAGAAAATGTTCCTACGGAACAAAATATGGGCCAAATGGAGAGCCTCAAAGAACACTGCTGACCACTTATACTTTAAGCAATTAAGAAACGCTACCAAAAAAGACATTTTGTTAGACAAAAAAAATTATTATTCCAAACTTCAACAATCACACTCTAACAACCCTCAAAAGTTTTGGTCAGGCATTAATAAACTTCTCAAACCAGGGCAGGCTAGAACTCCAGCCCCAAACTCTATTCCCCATGATAGTCCTTTGCAAATAGCCAATACCTTTAACAACTACTTCACTGAAGCTATTCAAACTTTAACAAAAACACTAACACCCACTACCCCCTCTCCTTTACAGAATACAAACAGTTCTATTCCCCTCTTACAGTTACAACCAGTTCCAACTTCCTTTATCTGTAAACTCCTTCAGAAACTCAAACCTTGTACTCCCTCTGCAGATAACCTCCCAGCAGAATACCTTCAAGTAGCTGCCAAACCCTTAGCTTATCCAATATCCATCCTTATAAACAGAACAATCACAGAATGTACCATCCCTTCCATAAGGAAAGTATCCCATATAATCCCTTTGCATAAAGGAGGTAAATCCACTGACATTTCCAAATACCGTCCAATTGCTCTACTCTCTCCATTAGCCAAAATAATGGAAAGATGTATCCACTATCAATTACTCCAACACCTGCTCCATAACAACTTACTTGCTAACTGTCGGCATGGCTTTAGACCCTTTCATAGCACCACTACTGCCCTACTAAGCTTTACAGACTGTATTAACAGAAATCGAAGCAACAACTCTCTCTCATCTGCTCTGTTTATAAACCTATCAAAAGCTTTTGATATGGTCAACCATAGCTTACTTATCAGTACTCTAAAAGCCCAATCTCTTGACCCACAAGCTATTCTTTGGTTTAAATCCTATCTAGATAACAGACATCAAGCAGTACTCTGGGACAACAATCTTTCCACACCCCTCCCTGTGAACACTGGAGTCCCTCAAGGCTCTATCCTAGGCCCTCTTCTTTTTTCTATCTTTATTAACAATCTCTACACTATTGTTCCACAAGCCACTTGCATACAATACGCTGATGACTCTACTCTAATCTGTACTGCCAAGTCCTCATCCTCTCTCCAAACCCTTACTCAAATGGTATTTAACTCTGTAGAAAAATGGTTTACTGATCAATGTCTCCTCCTCAACCCCAAGAAAACCAAACTATTACTCTTCACTCCCACTCAAAAATCGCCACAGATCCACTTCACTATTAACTCCTATAATGGAACTTGTATCTCCCCTGATCCTACTGCACGCCTACTGGGTATAACCATTGATCACAACCTCAGCTTTGATGACCAGATCAATAATACTATTCAAACTATCAATAAAAAACTAGGCTCTCTGTATAGAATCAAACCCTTCCTTACACTACTGGCTAGAACTTCCATTGCCCAGGCTCATCTTACTTCTACCCTATTCTATGCTTCTGCTATTTATACCAATCTATCTAAGCACAATCTTACCAAGCTTGAATCTAGCTATAATAATATAGTCAGATTTGCTACTGGCTCTCCCTATAGAACCCACCACTGTCTCAACGTCAAACAACTAAAATGGTTAGAACTACAAAACCAACTACAATATAATCAACTTGTAATCACACAAAAAATTCTGTACCACCCTACTAATACTCCTATCCTCTCTAACCTGATCTCCCCATATAAAAATCTTACAATACTACGCTCAGCTAGCAAGTTACTAATTGCCAACATTAAATATAATAACAAAGCTGGGGACTCACTCTTTACCAATGTGGTGGGCAGAATCTGGAACAACCTTCCTACAACACTAACCTCTCTTTCATCTACTCCACTCTTTAAGAAACACCTCAAAGATCACCTAAAAATACATTGTCTATGTCCCTGCTCAATGCCTGACTAAATATTCTTATTCTCCTTTCTCTGCCCCTTTTTCCCCTACCTCCTGGGCTACTGCCCCACCATAGTTCTAACTATTACAAGGTAACTCTTCTCTATTTATATCTTCCAGCCTACTCTCTTCTCCCTCTTTGAATAAGTGAATGTCAATTTGCTTTTCGTGCCAATTTGCTTTTCTTGTCAAATGCTGTATGAACTTGTGCTGATTGTACCTTATAACTCATGGCTTAATTGCTGTTTAAAACCTATACCAAGACTTTGTAACTTTGATCACTCAAATTGCTTGTACTCTCTTTACAATAATTTTGTGCTTCAAAATGTATTCTTAAGCTTGTTTTTTATTATAACTATTGTATGTAGTAATCTTATCATACTTGAAGCTTTTCTCCCCGGGCCTCTACTGAAAAAGGATATGTATCCAGCTAGACTAGCCCGGTCAACAAATATAAAATAAAATAAAATAAAAAATAAATAAAATAAATTCTTGTGTTTGTGATAGCATGGTCCATGCAACCCTGTAGGTGAACAGTGTGCATTAATGAAGGATTATGCAGCTGGGACAGTGTTAACCTTAGTAATGCAAACCAATGACAGATAGCAACCACAGCACAGTGTCAACCCATGTCATACACACACATGCGTACTCAAGTTCCAAAATGTGTGTTTTATAATGCATACTGGCCACCAATAGAAACTATGAAGTGTTAACACTGGCCAACAGAGGGCATGTCACCCTGCCCATGTGTCCAATATGCGCGTACATGCAGACAGTGCACCTCCACCATGTTAACAAATGTACACCTGCAAACCTGTGCTGCACACACCCCACACTTACTGTCCACTGTATAATACATGCTGACACAACTACACACATCAGCCAAGTGGCACATGGGCAAACAAAACACAATTGGAATAAACATTAGTGGAAACAATACAACATTGCTAATTACAGCTTTAATGCATCATGCCTGCTCAGCTATGCCTTCAAGGATATCATTACACTTTACTGCTGACAACATGCTACACATTCAACCATTGCTATACTTTATTAAAGTCACCCTGTGCATCAGCACCATGTTAGCCTGTTCCTGCATCAATGTTACAGATGACAGGAGGTGGCACAGGTTTCATCATATGCACAGGGTGTGTTGTTAGTTTGCCAGAGGCCTACACGCAGCCATACAATCGACATGTGTGTGTGAGTGTGTGTGTGAGGGCCATGAGTACTGTTATGGGCCAATGTTGATGCAATGTGTGTGGGTATGTGTTTGTCCTATGTTTCTGGTTTATGTGTGTGTGTCTGCATGCACACAGTTCCACCATGTGGCTGCCATATACAGGGATTTGTGAGACAGCTACAGACTGTACCTGGCAGGCTTTACAGATCACCGTCTCTGGCCACATATACGGAACCTGTGCCTGTCAGGGGTGCTACAGACAGTATCAGGTACTAATCCGGACTGGTTACTATCTGAAGAGGTTGACATATGGCCACTGGATCCAGGTCCCTGCTGGGACTGGCCAGAGCCACGTGTACATGGTCTTCTAGGACGGTCTATGGGCAACCCCCCCCAACATTGCTGGGGCTGGTACTGGCACTACGGGAGCAGCTGTGACTTGCTGGATGTCCATGGTGACCTCCAGCTGCTGATGTTGCTGGCATATTTCGATGTCTCAACTGTCCCGCACTGTCCTGACACATGGACATGACATTGTGGAGGGCATCCAATGTCTCACCCCAACGTTTATCAATGACCTCAGTGTAATTATGTATGGCACCTGCTAGGTCATGGATACCGTCATTTACAGAGGTGTTATGAGCCCTCTGTGCCCTTAGTCCCTGTCTGCTGTAGCTCCATTCATGTCTGTGCCTCCATGACAGCCTGGAACATGCGTGTGGCAGAAAGAGGTGTGGCACGCCTGACAGGGGCATGATGACCAGCAGTGCTCTGATGAGAACCCCTGGGCATCTGCCTATGTGGTACCATTCCAGAAATCTGGCTATAGCTGCTGTGTCCTGATACATTTGCCATAGATACCACACTGTCGTGGCCAGTGCCAACCGTACACTGTCCCTCAGCTAAGGGCAATGGTGATGATGGATGTACAGGCAGTCTGACTGTGTGCATGGATGGGGTGGAGACTTGTGTACTGTCAATTGGTGGCCCAACAACAGACCCTGACAAACCTGCCTGTGCCTCAACACACCTATCCTCATTATCACTGTCTGTCTCAGTGACATCAGGTTCCC
The DNA here is from genome assembly GCF_019279795.1 of Protopterus annectens. Lineage (NCBI taxonomy): Eukaryota > Metazoa > Chordata > Ceratodontiformes > Protopteridae > Protopterus > Protopterus annectens. Next base: position 1,395,235,238 of record NC_056743.1, read on the forward strand.
TGCTGTATTGAACCAGCCCCACTTCGGCACCTGTGAGAGGAAAACAGGAAACACACTTTAAGACCTGAACATGATGTCAGACCACATGCGCACATGCGCACATGCACACACACAAAAATATACTCCTCCCTAAAGCAGGCACACACGACACCAGCAATCTCAGAACATACACAATAGCAGGTGATGATGGGGTACAGTATCACAAACAAAAAAATCATATCACACATGTCAGGATGCAGGACATGTGTTACTCAACAGCATGCAGTGCAAGTGTAGACAGTCCTTGTTACTAACAGCATACATGGCTTTGATGCATGTGTTTTGTTATTAGGTGATGGGCCACCCCCTGGAACACAATGTATACATGGACACAACATTGCTGTGTAGGTATTCAAAACAGTGTAATGTACTGTGCACCATAACTCACAGGTGTACATACCATGGCTGGATGTGTATCTGTGGGCCATATAGGTATCCAATGCTGATTACAACCTCTGTGTCTTTAGCAAATAATTGTGGACACATTTTAGCACATGCATGATGAGTATTCACACAACATCATCAGTGGTGCATGTATAATTGATGGAATACCATTTGGCCACATACCCAATGTACGGTACTTATGGTGAGTGTATATCATATTGTGTCATACCCAATGTGTGTCATATGACCTAGCCACTGAATAGCATCACAAGACATATATGTGTGATTTGTGCAAATGGTGATTGGCATGCATATTGTTTAATGGTGCATATGTGTGCACACACGCAACATTAAAGTGTATAGCAATGAAGCTATGTATAGTACTGTGGTTACAATAACTGGATGGGGTATAGTACCATAGGCCATCATCATGAAGCATTATGTGGTCACTCAAGGCTACAAATGTTTCCCAAACCAGCACTAATCATGCTGTACCGGAACTGTACTACCTTGGCTACATTCACCATTTCACAACCAGTTATTACATGAGTTTGTAAGGAGGCCAATAAGGAGCATTCCCTGACATTAATGTGTAGTGTGTTGCAGAGTGTTTAAATACCCCATGATAGCCCTCTACCCCTCAGGAATATTATGCATAATGTGTGGATGAGATTTTGGATACTGGAGTGTGTCTTTACAGAGGGTTTGGGAATCCTTTATGTGTAGCATGTTAAAATGCTCTGTGTATGACATAGATGTGTATGTTATGTGCATGTTGAGTATCAACTGTGCCTATCCAATAGTCACTACAGTCTAGCCACATTTGTTTGAGATGGTCTGGGTATTGCATGTGTTTGAGGCAGCTAATCACATTAGTGAGATGTGCGTGGTCTTACACCAAACATGCACAGCATGCATTATGGGTAGGTGTGTTACATGTGTACATGGCCTACACCTTAACTATGACATGCACTTTTTATTTACAACAAAAAATGTAGAACACACTCACCAGCATCTGTCCACTTTCTTGATGTCACCCCAGAGGGACCTACATAGATATGAGACAGTTTGTCAGTGGCCACAACTGTGCCATTGCTACTCTGTGTTTGCAGTCTTACAGTACAACAACAGTTTACATTAACAGGGCTACAGATTATGTTCCAAATGATCAGCATTGCACAACAACAGGCTCCACATCTTTTAACAACACATTCCACATCTCACATATGCATGATCTACCAATACAGATAACAGTAGTCTACAGATATGCCATGTTACCTGCATGCTCCATGTGTGCTTGCTGGGTGGCTCCAACCTCCATCATGGTGCATGTCTGCTGCTGTTGTGTTGGGCAGGTGTCACCAGGCTCAGAAGCAGCTCCTCCACTCTGGTGAGGGGGGGGGTGGATATTAACACCACCTCCTGTTGCAAGCTGTTGTCTCTGCACATCAGCAGCATGCTGACGGATATGTCTGAGAAGATCACTGCAGTAGTGGCATACCTGCTCTTATGTCCAGTTATGCAGGCCTACTTCATTTACCCTGCAGACAACATCTTGCCACATTGCAGTACGTTCCTGCTGGTCCTGGCTGGTTTGTGAGAACATTAGACTGTAGTGCTGAATCATACTGCTAGTAATTATATCATCTTCAGCACTACTGTAACTGGGGTTCCTGCGATGCACCATGATCCCTGGAAGACATAAATACAAAAATATGTCTGACAAGTCATATGGCACATTTAACATTATCATTAGTACATATATCACTAAAATACCATATATAGCAACCTATTAGCTAACCAAGAGTGAAACACTTTAACTGCCACTTATCACTGCTCACCCCACAACTGCTTGAAAGTGCCTGGCTCACTCTCTATCTAATGAACCAGGTTCTGCACAGCAACAAAATAAAATCACTATATAAGACTATACAAGAGTACCCGGCACACTGTATGTAACATGATGCATCACCTAGCCACAGCAGATATACATCAAGCTGATGTGTAAAGAAATATATCATCCATCACAATGAGTATAAGGTCTAATAAATGTATTACTATTATACCACACAACTTGTTAATGGCAAACCCGTGGCCAAAATATGTGCACAACTGGGAATATAAGTCGCATACTGCTGTTGTACACTATGAATGTTGTTAGATACGCAGTTCTATGTTTTACCACACATATGTCAAAGGACATGTTACAGTCATACCCACATACACATATCAGACATAATTACAGGACACAAAGGTATGACAAACCAGATAAGCTTTCAATGTGTACTATACAGTACTGTGTGACAGTACTTACACAACCTTAATCTTGAGAAATGTAATCTGTGGTGAATACAGGGACCACACAAAGCAGTGGATGCAAGCAATGTGGACATACACCATACTTTGCTGTACAGGCCGAGAGCTTCAAGTAGTACTACAGTACATACAGGATTTGGATTCAACATCGGTACCAATCAATAATCATAGATGTAGTGCTTTAGACTCCAATGACACACCCTAGTTAAAACCAAGAGACTTAATCACACTGTATGCAATTGCACATTTTCTGCCTAGCAACAGAATACAGAGCTTTTGCTGGGATCAAAGCAAGGACCCATAATACCATGACATAAACAGTTTCCCACTAAGCTGTCCCACAGATACATATCTTTGATGTATTTGCAAACACATTAACCATCACAGTCAGTCAACAGTACAGAGAATCTATTGCAACAAGTAGATGTAGATGTGTATGAGTATATATAACTATATATATATATATACATACATATATATATATATATATATATATATATATATATATATATATATATATACATACACATCCATTGGTGTACATATACATATATATGTAGGCACATATACATTTCACCTTTCATAGTGAGAATATCAATTATACGAGGGATGTGACGTGTACAGTAATGTAATAAAATCGCACAGTCTTGGGATAAATGCAGTGAAGGTGTTCACAGCCCAGGTAGCTTTAGCAGGCCTCACTGGCTTCAACATTGCAAACTGAACAAACCACCCACAGTGTTTAACCACCACATGTCATATACCAACACTGTATGCTGTCTTGTTTGTCACACACTAAAACCTACATACAAATATGTGCATACTAACCTTCACCAACATATATATCTCCACCCTTCACAAACAGTTGCAATATGTCCCCTGCTCTATGCACATATACAGAAGTGAATATATATGACACATATATATTTCTCTGTATGTGTGTGGCATACACACACAAGGTCCCCACTGTTGTAAGTCCCTGGACCTCATAGCTAAACTGTTGGGCCTTGCTGCAACACAAACAGGTCTCACATATGAACACACACTAATATTAGGTGGGGGTATATATGGCTACAGATGCTAGATAAGCATACTACACTGCTACAGTAGTTGCCAATGCTAAGCTACACTTTAATATGACTATCATGCATGTGTTGTTCTGTCACACCCATGTTTATATAATGTCAGCGCTAATCCCCCCAACATCCATTGGGCACACTACTGTACAGAACACAGATAACATGGAATAGATCTTTGACATTTAATGCTGAGCTACACTTTTCACAGATATGTCCCACTGCCCACAGGTACACACTGTATTGTCCATAGTAGTAGTTAAGCAGAACACCTATGCATAAATAAGTACTGCTGCCACAAATGAATGGTTCACATTATGTAGACTATTCTTCAATAACATATACTACATGCCAGTAAATACATATGTGTCACATACCTTTCCTTTGTATGATTTGATAATATTTCTTTTTTTTTCCTTTTCTCTGTCTGTCTCTCTCTCTCTGTCTCTCTGTCTCTCTCTCTCTGTCTGTCAGTCTCTGCAATAGAGTGATTGAGTTTGTTGGCAGATATTGCAGCCTGCTTTTATAGGTATTTGCACATGAGGATGTGATGGCCTCTGCACCAGTTAGTGGCCACCATTTGCTAATTGCATGCAGCCTGCTGTGTAGTAATTGCAGTAATCACTGTCAAAGCAACCCAGTACTATAAATTGCTAACTCAGGTAGGCGTGGCCCTTTCAGCTTTCCAAGATGGAGCTCATCCTTGTTTGCTGAGGACATCATTGTTTAAGACAGAATGTTGGTATTGTTCTTATGTCAGAAGCCAGGGGTGTAGTCAGAGATTTACATTTTGTACTCAGACCTAATGTTGCTGCTTCCAGTACCCACTTGTCAGTGTAGAAATGTACTCACCCCTCAAAATGCTACCCCAAGATACATGGAACGATGTACTTTCTTTTCAACTTTTACAATTAACTGCCATACAAAGCTAGTTATTGAGATGTGTTCCTTTGGCACAAGAATTGTTTGTGAACTGCTATACTGTGAATATTCATTTACTCAATTCTAAACAGTTTGTGCTTTTTTAGTGTTGACATTAGCAGAAGCTGCTAAGAAAAACTGGACACATTTCAGTACAGTGAGTATGCTTACCTACATCCTTGGTAAACCCTGCACACACAGGTATATTCTACATTTGAGTAGGGGTGCAAAAATACAGAGAGCATAAGTATTATTGTGTGGATTTTATTTTGCTGGACTTACAGGGTTGCTGTGTACATGTTAGTTTATCAAGGCAAGTAGTCTGTCTGCGTAACTCCCAACTGTGGACCTATCCACATGGTAGCCAGAGAATAGCCTGTTATTTTTTGTCTGTGCACCACACAGGTCTTTTCAGCAACAGAGCAATGGCATTGTTACAGTTGGTTGCTACCAGTACATGGCTAAATCCATTTGTATTTCAGTGTTGTATTCCTACATAATTGCACAGTGTGTAACAGCAGAAAGGCTGGTATGCCTCTGTGTTTCTGCCTCTGCCAGACCTCTCAAACACTCAGGTGCATATTTGAATAAACTCAGGGAAAAGTAAAACAAAAGTCAGGGACACCTTTAAAATATTAGTGCCATTAAGTTGAAACATTGAGAGAATCAGAGCATATGAATTAATACACCTTTTCTGAAGTAAAATAAGTGTCTAACTCTTAATTATTGTCATTATTCATTAAGTGTAATTCAACACCTTTCTGCCCAAAGTCAGTAGTTTTAGGATGGATTCAGAGGGACAGAGCTAAAATTTGTGTCAAAATCAGGGACATCCCTGAAAATTAGGAACAGTTGGGAGGTATGGCCTCTGCCCTAAACATATATGCCAGTGTCTGTCCTGCTGTGATACTATGTGGGGTTGTAAAGTGATGGTGTAACATTATTTCCTGCTAGAATGGCTGCTTCTCTTATCATAGTCATGTAATGTAATCCCACAACAACTGTTGGTAAAGATCCACAGAACAAGTTGTGTGGTATGGCATTCCTATTTTTCCTTTATATTCACTCATTCTGATGTATGATATATTTATTTCAGCACCAAGTTGTTGTATATCTACTGTGGCTTAGTGGTACTTCATGTTGTATAGTGTGTACACCGTCCAGGGTTCGAGACTGATAGAGGTGTGTTTATTTTGCTCCTGAGCAGAACAAGGGCCCTCACATACAGAGTGACTAAGGAACTTTTAAGCAGTTGTAAGTGGGTTTGCGTGGGTTTGCGTGATGCTTAGTAATGCTTAGCTAAGCACAAACAAGAGCACACTCGCGCAAACCTGCTAACTACTGCTTAATAGTGCTTACTCCCGCTAACCCCCTCACTCATTTCTTTGAAAGAAAAGAAAAATGGGAAGATAGGAAAGTGGTGAAAAAGGGGCACAAAGAGGGAAAGACAGTATGGAAAACAGCTCAGGATGTGCAGGACAGGTGTAGGGAAGGTCCATAGCTGCCAATTTCTTTAACAGCAACAGCTGTGCATATGGAATACATTTGGAGGTAGATATGAAACCTTCATCCATTGAGAGAGGGGTGAGGACAACAAAGAATGTTGTAATGCCAATTAAATTACATTTTATGTGTCCAGTGGACGTGTGCAAAATGGGCAGCTATGTATGGGGCGTAATTTTATTTGGAGCAGATTGCCCTTTTTTTTCAGGTGAGAGTGGAATGTGGGGTAGGGGAAGTAGGTATATTTGGGGAGGTAGGTTGGGGAGGTAAACAGACAAGACAAACAAGATGCATACAGGGGCGGTATATGACACATGTGGTGGGTGAACACCTTTGACGGGGAAGGATGTTTGGAAATCGCAAGCCCATGAGCCCACAGATGGAAACAGTGGGACTGAGGTCCCCACCCATGGGCAGTCACCACTGCACCTTTACAGCCCAGAACGTAGCTGTGCTGGGGGCTGCGTAGGAGGGCAGGCTGACCCGGGAGTTGTGCCACCCGTGCCTCAAGCTGGCGTAGAGGTTCTGCAACAGAACGTTCAATCTCTCTACGCACCAAAGCCCGGACCGTTCAAAGGGTGATAGGTGGCCCTCTTCCACCCATGCTTGCATGGGGGCTGAGCCCCATCCCCTGCAGTGCTTCCACATGAAGATGGCACAGGGTCAGTGGAGGAGGAAATCCTAGGCTGGGCACCGGACCTGCTGGTGCCAGGTGCCATGGCCAGCTGAGGTTGGACAGGTGGGTCCGCTGGGACCGGCCTTCCCATATGAACTATGTTTTGGAGAGTTTAATAAAGATATGGGTTAGTAACAGTCAACAGCATTCCTAATTAGTTATAACAGCATGCAGAAGTATTCCCGTTAACCCAACACACCAGATTTTCAACAGTTGCAAAGCAAGCAAAACACATGCATATATAGAACAATAGTGGACATTACGACAGCATGCAGGTTGAATTGATGGCAACAGGTCACTAATATTGTGGTATTTTAACAGGGTACATGCATAGAAATAAATGCAAATATTTATTAACCAATAGGACATATGTCCCAACAAATGTTTTGAGATTAGACATACCGATTGAGGTGTAGAATTGCATTTTTGTATGCACCTACTGTAGGGTGGAAAAAGATAGCTCAGTTAACAACTTATATATCCTTCTAGTTTTCACTACATTCCTATTAACTACAGTTATATGTCCCTTACATGTATTATAACACTACCCAATGTCTTTATATTGTGCAATTGGATTTTGCTAGATCATTATATACATGAGCTGTATCTTACATACAAACTGTCCAAGATGCAGATGTTACTGCTACATATTTTGAGAGTTGTTCACACACAGTACTGATAAGATGGTACACTGACAGCTCTACTTTCATATACTTATCTAGATATGTTCAGGTGAAAGTATCAGTTATATGTTAACAGCTCCCTACATTTCTGGCAACACACTGACATTTCTGGGGAACACAATACCAAGCTACTCATGTCCCAGATTAAACTGTACATGCTGGGCATGAACCAACAGTCGTGGGCTGTAAATATGCATAAAAGCTACTGGCACTCCCTTCATCCTCATTATATGGGCCTACCCAAGTGTGGGTTAGCACTGCTTAATACAACAGTACTATTTGTAAAATGCAACAGTACAACAACAGTAATTATACATTTATTAATGGATTATTACACCTTTTTTTATTGGGTTAAACACTTTTTGAAGGCTCTCTCATTTATTTTATATAAAAGTACATGCAGAATAATTACTAATCTACCTGATGACACAGCCTTTGCAACCTATCTACGTGGGCCTGCTGATTCATAGCCCGAACACCTGCAGCTGTGAAGTAAATGCAGTGATATTGAGACATACCTATCCATAGTATAGACAAGCATAGCAATTCTTAACTACTTAATACAATGGCTACTTACTCAGTAGTGGGGCATTAGGCATTGCATGGGATTCCTGGATCCACTGGTCCAGTTGATCCTGCTTACTTTGCTTCAGGTCAGAATAATGGTGCCTGACCTGCTCACCAGTCAGAGGAACACCAGTGGCACTGGTGAGATCACGAGCAAGACTGTTCCAGGCCTCCGTTTTATATTGGGTGCCCTGGTACTGGCCCCACAGAAGTCTTTCCTCATGATTGTGGACAAGGAACTAAACCATTACTTTGGACTCCTGAATGCCCCAGCGTTGCGCTCGAAATCGAGTGCCTTCTCCAACACCAGCCATGCTGACTGCAGAAGGGAGCTACAACCAGTTATGACAAGTATTCCCACCTGTGGGGCTTAAATATGCCTCATTTCCCACACTTATTTGTGATTGGCCAGTTTGGAAAAAACTCAGCTGTAGGCACACCTGCTTAGCTAATGTTGGCAATGTTTAAAATTCCTTTGATAGATATGTGTCTGTTGAAAGTGCATGGTTATGAAATGCTGTCATGGCTTAGTGGTTATGTACTGTGACTGTAGTGCACAGTATCCTGAGTTCAAGCCCTGTCACCGCTTTTAATTTTCTACTGGCCAGACCTGAATGGTTAAGGTACAGTAAAGGAGGTGTAGCCGTGTTTAGCCGACTTTGCCCAACTTTGCCCGATGTTGCTCAATGTTGCTCGATGTTGCGCGATGTTGCACTGGTTAGGGCAGTGCACAGCTATGCGCAAATATGTTATGGTTGCACTGGTTGGCGCGGTGCGCAGCTACCCGCAAAGACATTGCGCTGGTTAACGCGGTGCTCAGCTATGAGCAATTGGATTTAAATATGCTCAATACTGGTAAAATGTGCTTAGCAGTGCTTTATATTGCTTAAAATAAGTTACTCATGCCTCAGAATGCATAACCATTTCTACTACATATAACATTTCAATGCTTTTTACAAAACTTATACATGATAAATGTCAGGAAATATTTTTGTATACAGATTTCCAACAGAAAATGGAACGTGCAGTAGTGGGACTTAAACCGGGAATGCCTCCTCTATGTGCGAAGGCTCTAACCACTACACTATCTCTATTTTGCTTAATTTGCATATATTTTTCTTATTATCCTCTTCGGTGTCTAGGCTGCTAACTGTAGCTAAGCAATGGGCAAACCCACGCAAACACTCGCAAATACAGGCAGCTATATTGGAAATTAAATGATTTCTTTTAATTTTTAAATTTATACATGGTTTAACATATGGGGGAGTGTAGTCTTACAATGTACACATGTGAGCGGACTCGCTCATGTAACTTGACATTTCTCGAGTTTCTTCATTGCAAGGGTGTGGATTTTTGGACTGCTAGGCAGTCCGACACGCCCCCTACACTCGTCTACGCTCCGTGTAAGCTTTAGATTTGAGGCAGCATGCCCTCATTAATATGCATGGTGCGCTGCCATCATACTCTTAGACTGGCGCTTCTGTGTAAGACTAATCTAGTCTTACACAGAAGATTAATAAATCCTGAGGAAGTTGTAGTTGGATCAGTAGCTATAGGTAGTATAAGGAAAAGTGTTGTTTTTGGGAGGGGGGGAGCAGAACAAGAAACTAACCTGGCAGGTATAAAAGTCTAAGTAATATGTTTTTAGAATGATAAGGTGTCCAACATCCTAACACCATGCCCCTCTGTAACACCGACTAATACAGTTTGCTTAAGCTACTTGCTAATAATATTTGGAATCATAACAAGTTTTTTATCACTTTCCTGTTGTTTTCTTAGCAAATCAAACGTGGATCAACTCAGGAAAACCTGCTTATGTTTGGAGTTGCTGAGGCAAGGGTAGGAAGCTGATAATCATAACTCTCACTTCCCAGAGGCAGACTTTCTTTCACTTTACCATAATCATACATGAAAGCTGTACTCATTCAAAAATGGTTATTTTGGGGGTTGGGGCAAGAGGTGCAGTCACTGTTTGGACATCCTATGGCTGAACAAGGATTTTAGATGCAATATGTGCATGGCTATAAGTGTGCTTTGTGTGAAACAAGCTGAAAACAGATAACATGTCCAGTATTTGTTAAACTTGATCTCAGTAAAACATCAGCTATGCAACCAGGCAGAAAGTAAATATTCTTGGAGGTTGAAGACACAGCCTGTACATGACAATGACCACTCCATTCTGTCTCTTTATAACAAGTAAATACATCTAGCTTGTCAATAGCTCTGTGGATGTGTCTTTGTCTGAAAAAAAAAGCTGAGTTCCATTGCCAGAATTTCATTTACTGTATCACAGTCAAGCAACAGAGGCACTTCTAGAAAGAGTTTTTTTTTTTTTTACGTAGAAGGTGCAGTATGTGTATAAAACTGACTGACTGCTAATTTCACATGAACACAATTATAATTGCAGATCTGGTTTGTTAAGAATAATGTCAAAGTGAATATAGAGATGTGATAAAAACAGTTATTAGAGTATAATTTTGAACAGTTTTGTGATTTGCAGATGGGGTATACTGTACTGAATTGGATGGTATTTATGAATGTAATTCACACAGCTAATGTTTTGTTTTTCAAAACTGTTACATTATCATTATTATCATGCTGACTGCAAGTATTTTTAGATGCAGGCCATAACAAATTTTCAGTTTTCCTCTCTAGAGCAGTCACCTAATATGTAAACTAGATACATAGATTCATACTAGACTTACAGTTGAAACCCTATAGAGAAGCTTGTCATCAGCTCTGTTTGTTAATCAGTGCATAAGGCTTACCCATGGTAAGGCAATTATTTTGACATATCCCAGGCATGAATTTTAATGTTCAAGACCAGTTTTGACAACAGTTGTATTGTTATTTTGACCTGTAGAAAGAATTTATTTCAAAAGCCATAAATGCACTGGGTTACAAATATATAACTCCAGGAGGTGTTGTTGACCCAGTAGTGGAGATTGACGTCTTTTACTTGAGTGCAAGGCAAACTTTTGATTCTGCAAAACTGGATAAGGTAAGAAAGGTTGGGGCTTTCAGTGTGTTTAAACAGTAAACATAAGTAACCTCTCAGGAATTTATGTAAGATAGTAGACGGATAAAGTTTTCAGTCATGTAGTGTAGCTTATACTCTACAGCCCAGAAATCTTTTTGGTCAGAAATCCTTGGGGTTTTTCAAGTTGGTCAAGGTGCTATTTGAGCTACATTCAAAAAGGATCATTCTACTCAAGACAAGATCTAATTTGGGAAGAGTGTAGTGGAGCACTGCAGCACAATGACACAATACATAGTATTGTCACCTCACAGTATTATGTTCTCTGAGCTGATTCTAGGCTGGAGTGCCCTCTGTGTGCAGTCTGATCTACATCTGCATGTCCATTCATTACTTGTGTGAGCTTTCTTTGGATAATCCAGTTTCTTTCCACATCATCAAGACTGGTTGTAGTGGGATCAGTAAATCTAAAATGTCCATGGGTTTAAGTGAAGTGTGTTTGTGTGTGTGCGTGTGTGTGTGTGTGTGTGTGTGTGTGTGTGTGTGTGTGTGTGTGTGTGGTTGGGTGAGAAATAGGGAAGAAAGTAGTTCTAGCAAACTGCTTCCATTCCATACATGTCTTTTAAAATCTGTGCATGGTGACTACTGTTTTTGGTATCACAACAGGAGTTAGGTGTGACACAAATGCCCCGGATGGATAAAATTGTATGAGGCATAAAGGAGATATCCTTACAGATCAATTAAGAAGAGTAGAAAGACTTTCTTACCACAAGTGAGACACAATAAGTAAAAGAAAGATTATTATCAACACAGGTACCCACATCTGAATTACTGTATATATTTTGAAAGAAGTACCTGCACTGTGAAAAAGGAGGTGGTGGTATGTATCCTAAGAGTAACTATTCTGCATTTACTGGGATTTAAGAAGAGACTGCAAATGAAATTCCAGGCCTTGGTCTGCCCCAAGCCCTGACTGTGTATCTGTGGTTCAAATGGTGATTTTAAAAATAGGTAATGTCCCCTGTTACGGAATGAACTCACAGCTATCAGATTATTACATTAATACAATGCCAGTGGTACTAAAATGAATTAATCAGAAATATATTGTGTTTTATTACATAACAACTTGAACCAATATTTATTTGTAACTGAAAGCTATTTTTAAAGAATATGAAATATTCACACAAAAAAAACATTATGGGGAACTGTGAACTGACTCAGAAATTTGGAGTGTAGAATTCTGCTAAATTTTATTTTAAAAGAACCCTAAGTACAATTTTTTTAACTGAAAACTCAGATTTGTATTCCAAAAGTATTTTCTAGTAAATGTCAAGCTAGTTCAGAGATATGACAGTTTATTAACAGGCACCACAATAGGTATACAGGGTCATTGAATTGTGCTAGAACCTATGCCACATTCACTTCAGTTATTGTCACCAGTGGAGATATGTTCATTGTTTGGGATATCCCTAGGATTCATTAACACCTATGCTAAGCGTACGCTACGTGTACACCATTCTGAGTGAACAGACAACACAAGCATAACGCATACATTCTTCTTCCTAGTTTTCATATTCCCACTGATTTTCTTGCAGTCGTAAATATTGAGGGGGATTCATGAAGGTTACCACAAAGTGCAGACTACATGTACACTTAGTGTAATCTTTCTGAGTGACTAGAAGCACAACAATGTGATATGAATGTTGTTAAACACAGATTTTCTACAGTTACTGTAGGCATTAATGTATCTGGGCTCTACATAAAGCCTCGTTCACCAGTCAATTTATGTAATTACTGCAACCCACCAAATAAATGAAAACAGTAGTCTAAACTAACGGAAAATAACAGCTTGGAACACATGAAGCTTTACAATGTCTGATATATGGAATACTTCCATTCACTGGAAATCTACAATTTTTTTCAATAATAGATTGGGATACATGGAAATGATCCTTTAAGAACATGGCAAGTTTCACTCTTTTTAAACCTGCCAGTATAGCACAAGTCAATTATTTAGCTATACCTTCGAAATATAGAGCTTAAGACCAAGCGTGATGTCCACAAATATTAAGGTGACTGCAACATATCTCAAATAACATCCAAAACAAAATGTGAAAAGGTCACACAGAAAAACTATTCAGTAAAACTCCAAGAAAGACCCAGATAAGCTAAAGTTTTCAATGTGCAATACCATAAACTTCCTGTAGTGGATGCTCATGGTATATATGCAAATGATCCCTTAAAGACATACCAGTATTTTACCTACATGGCTTCAGAATTCCCATAACTTTTCATTTTTTTTTCTTTTTAAGTCATTATTGGTACAATTGGACCACAAAAAAAAAAAAGGAAAAGAAAAAAAAAACACTCTCCCCGGGATTCAAGAAGCTCAGCGCAAGGACGGTTTTAGCCTTGTGCTGAGCATCCTCACTACAGATGGAGCAGCAGCACCATATGAATATTTATGATGGCACCCCGCCGCAAACTCAACATGCACAGGAAACATGTGCGAGTGCAGGGGGCGTGTACAACTGCTCTACGGAGGCATAAACATGCCCGGACACTTTCAAAACCTACTATGCCTACTAGTAGAGCCCACCCCTAATAGTAAGTCAGTAATTCAGTGTCCATGGATAACGAAATGTATGCTAAGCATACAAGAGTGTCCACGGACAGTGAAATAAACTAGTAGTAGTAAACACACAAGCATGTAGTGGAATGTTGAGCCCTGTCCATAGAACTTTCACAATTAGATTCCCTGTCTCTGTGTCCCTATTATACATTTGAATTGCTACAATATCAAAGCTGTAAGCAAAGCGCAGCATGTCTGCTCATTGCTGCCCTCTGCCAAGCATAGCTTACACATCATATTCATTCAAACAGAGAAAAACATGCAGAATCATCGTAAGTGTCAATAGTGTAGTGTTCAGAGCATCCGCCTAACAAACAGGCATTCATTGTTCGAGCCCAACAATAGCACATATCATTTTCCATGTGGAATGAATGTCGTTTTGCCTTACAACCGACAAAAGAGTATCACATGAGATATTTAACATAAATATCCTTCAAGCAAAGTGGCACTGTCATAATGAATAAGGTACTAGTAAGCAGGTGTAAGCACAAATAAGCAGCAATAAACACATATATGTACCAGCAAGCAAGTCTGAGTGCACATGCGTGGGTCTAAGCAGTGCCCAGCATAGGAAATGTATATAAGTATATACAGATATATAATATATCTATATATCTATATACCTATCTAGCTACATCTATCTATATATATATATGTATATATATATATATCTACATATGAAGAAAGAACAACATAACATTAAAGCATACAAAAGGAAGGTGAAGGGAATCAACAGCAACCACAGTATTATATAGCGCTGTCATCGTATGTCATATCCAGCTGGGCAGGAGTGAGCAAAGCACTGCTACTCACACCACAGGCAGGATATTACCAGTGGGAGTAACATCATTGATTTGCTAAGTCTACTTTACACACAGAGGTAGTCCCTGCTGGGACTACCCAAAAATTATATAGGCAATTTGGCCTGCCGACCATTACACAAGCAAGGGCAGGTATGTTCAAAGACTAAATGGTGGGAGAGCCTGAGAATACATGGGGTGGGACAACATATGTGTAGGGCCCCTAACGTACTGGAGAGGGCAATGTGTGGAGGTGTGTAATGGCTGCGAAAACAAGTGGACAATGGAAGGTATGCATATATTTTGAACACGGGTGGGGTGGAAAAACTATGGGTATGAAATTATGGTGCTAGGCGTGCCGGGGTTGGATGGCCCAGTTCTAATTGGACTGCCCCATGGAGGTCAGTGAGTTCGTGATAGGTATTTATGCATACACACATGCAGACATCAATATGCAGAAGTACATTCTCTGCAAC
>NC_056743.1:1395255304-1395297297 GCF_019279795.1 Protopterus annectens
TATATATGTGTTGATTTATATATATATATATATATATATATATATATATATATATATATATAGCATACACCTTTCCTTGGGTACATGGTGGTTTGTCCTATTTCCACACAATCCTCCCTTTTGTGTTTTAACCTGTCAGAATACACAACTGCTGTTGGTACATCTCAGGTAGCTTAGTGGTAGGTTATTGTGAAGATTGAGTACATGGTTGTGTGTTTTAATCCTGGCAGTGGTCATTTTACCTCTCAGAGCAGGCACTGGTAGTGCAAGGGTGATTAACGCACATTTCAGTGGTTGTGGGTGGCTTTGCCCGTGATTTGCACGATGTTCAGCAAAGGTTAAACCTGTGTGGCGCTTATCCATGTAGTCATGTTTAAGCACCACTTACCGGCACAATAACCCACTAACATCTGCTTAAAAGTGCTTTAATACCTGCATCCAACATCCCTTATTCGAGACCTCAAAATGACATAACAGCCCTTGCAAGTCTAGAAACCAGGACCATGAACACCACAGTCACTGGCTTTACCACTGAGGCATCTGAGATATGTACAATTTTTATGCTGTTTTGTATGTACAGGGTACTACAGCCGTTCCTCACTACTGCAAACAAATGTGTAAGTCAATTGGTGTACATATGTATGATACCTGTTAATGTTCATATGTTTGTTGAAGTCAGTTTGCAATGTGACCTGACAGGGTGTATTACGGATGAGAATGGTTCTTGTTTTGTGTCCTTTTTACATTGTGCCCATACTCCATGTGTACCCCTCCAGTTCACGTAATGAACATCCGCCACAGGCCCTCCTTGATGCATATTCCATTAGCCAGCGGTCTTTCCCCACACCAATTTTCACATACACAACAACCTTTGCTTCTATGGGGAATTAGGTTTATATTAATAGTTATAATACCAGAGCTGCATGTGTTTTGCGTACACTTCTATCCATTTGGAATGCTTCTGTGTCACAAAGTGTGTTCATAGATGTTTATAAATATATATATATATATATATATATGTATATATATATATATATATATATATATATATATATATATATATATATATATATATATATATATATACATATGTGGCTATAGATGTTGCTATATATATAAAAGTACCCACAAATTATCACATAGACAGCAACCCACTGAGTACGGAAAAAGTAATCAGAGACCTAGGGACCCAAGTCGACAGCGACCTCTCATTTGACACCCACGTTGCTAAAGTGGTTAGAAAAACATTCTGCCTTGCACACCTTATCATGAAGGGATTCACATCCAGATCCAAGGATGTCACTGTACCACTATACTCCTCCCTCATCAGACCCATGATTGAGTACAATGCCCCATTTGGTATGTACCTCACCCGGCATTTGCAACAGCTGGAGAGACCACAAAAGTACCTCACCAAGAGGATCAAGGGTCTCCAACATATGTCTTATTCTGCCAGACTAAAGAAACTCCAGCTCTATTCAGTAGCATACCGCCTGCTCAGAGGTGATCTCTGCCTGACGTATAAGGCCATGTCCAATCAGGAACTGATGGACATGCTCCACCTCAAAAAATCCAAATCCATCAGAACCATGAGAGCTAAAGACTTAAAACCTCAGCACAAGTATGAATAGGACATGCTGGAGGGATAGATTCATAACCCAGAGGCTTCCCATGCTCTGGAACAAGATCCCAGTTCATGTTAGGCGGAGCCCCTCACTGACTCTCCTCAAGAGAAATCTTGATGAGTGGATGGGAGATCGTAAGTTTACCCCAGGGGTCACATCTGTGTCACTGCTAGACAGGGGCACAGAAAACTAATTCTGTTATATAAGGGGAACTTCACTGTGTCACTACTAGACAGAGGCACAGTATTCTAAATCTATTCTGTACATTTTTGTACCATTTCATGGGGTGGCGAAAGCCACATCACTATGGCTAAACACAAATGCCCCAGGGCAGATAGCCTAGTACTAAACTATGAAACTATGAAACTATATATATATATATATATATATATATATATATATATATATATATTTCTATCTATGTGCACACATCAGTGACATGTATATATATATATATATATATATATATATATATATATATATATATATATATATATTTAGTATTAATTTGTAACACTTATACATATGTAGACTTGCATATGTTGATTCACACATTACAGTACATTGCAATGTACTATACATATGTACACAAAGTGACTGTCCCATTTGTGGTCTGTACCGTGAAATGCCTGTAGTATAAGGTGTAGTCTAATGACCACTTACCATGTATACAGATTAGGTTGCTTAGTGTTACGTCCCATGACTATGGTGTGCATTTTCCAGGGCTCAACACCTGTGATGTATTAGATATGTTTTACTACAGAATAAGGCTAATTTAAGCAGTTGTACGCAGGTTTAAAGGTGTTTGTGCAACATTATACCAGCGGTTGTACACAGTTAAACTTTACATCCTACAACCTGTGTACGCAAATATGGCCACTTCTGCTAACTACTCAGGATATATACATTTCAATGACATAACATCTCACTATGTGCTTACATAACATTACATTGTCTGGTAACTGTACTCTCCAGCACACATGGGTTTATGTGTGTTCCAAATGCTTATTATTCTGTGGAATACTGCCTATATATGCAAGCTGTGGTTAAGGTATACTATGTAACATGTATATCATCTCTTTGCTACTATTGAGCGGCTCAGTGACATGTAAACCATTGGCTAAGTCAATAGGGCTTCTCCTTGCACCCGAGCCCTGGCCATTGGGAATGACAAAACTTTCGTTGACATCACCATTGTTTTGTATGTGTGGCTGCTTGCCCCTGTTGTCATTAGAACCGATTCCGGTGGTCGTGGAACCCAGTTCGGTCTGTACTGCATCGTTGGTGTTAGTTTCACAATTAGAATAACCGGCTAAGCCATACAGTCTACCACTGACATTGGGAACTGCTTGTTCACCCAACTTTTCAGCTGTCCTTGCAGGATCAGTAAACAGTTCTAAAAGGTGACTGACTTCGCCTTTCAATGATGCGACCTCCGCCCGTAAATTAACAAGATCTTCTCTCTCTCCACATCTGTGGTTAGAGGTGGATTTTCACCGGTGACATCCATGGCTGGCGACTATTGAATTGTAAACAATTGATACAACACAATGTATGTATTTCAATGCCAAGGTATCACCAATAAGTGAACAAAATCCTCCATGCTTTTCTTGAAAGAAGAACAATTTATTTTGTAACAAAGATATGTTAAGTGCTTTCACCCACCACAATGTGGGCTTCTTCAGAACATTGATTTTGCTCAATAGTAGCAAAATTAATATTTCTGATTTCACCTTTGATTTTTCATTATACGATGTGGAGGAGGAGGTGAAACGAACGGGCGCCAAACCGAAGAGAGTTATACCATTGAAAACCTATTCTACTGTTACTGGTAGTATGACCAGCAAGGATAAAGGTACTGTTACTCAAAATGCATATTCTACTCAGAATTTTGGTGGAGTAGGGACTAGACACAAGGATATGCATTTAAATAAGTTTTTAATTAGAAATTGCAATTTTGACAAAATATCACAAAGACAGGAAGGGAACATTCCTTCCAAAAATGAAAAGGATGGAACTTTGAAAGAAATTATATATTCATTAGGCAAAAAATTAAATTATTTTCAATAGGTTGAAAATGGACAATGCATATTTACACAAATATCTAACTTTGAAAATTGTTCCCATGGGCTTAATATTTTTCAAAGTGCCCATTGGGATTGGTATTACAGATATAAGTATAATAGAGTTTAATCAATTTTTTAATGAATGTGGGTTTAATTTCATGAAATTGATTATAAAATATGACAAAAAACTTTGTCAGTTGGTACAGGAAGTTGAAACATTCAATACTAGAATAACTAATGATTTGTTATACTCCGAATGGGAGAAGTTATACATTAAACAATTTTCTGTTGCAGAAAATAAGATACAAAAAATATGAGAAAGAAAGCATAAGAAGATCATAAGAGATGTTGAACAATACAAAGGTCAGGCATACATGTGGGATGGAGAGAAATCTAAAAAAACACATGCCGACCAAAATAAAGTTCATAGTAGAGAGTACACAGTAAGAAATCCTCAGGAAACCAAGTATCACAAGGATGGTGGATCACATTTTCAGTGGGGTGGGGAACCACAGAGACAGTGATATGGGTACAGGGAACAAATGGACAGACCACAGAATCAATATTACAAAAAAATAAAGCAGAAGAACTACTATTGGTGGAAAGGAAAAAGGTGGAATTGAACATGGGAAATGGTAATTCCCAGCATGATAGCAGTATTATAGTGAATGGGAATATACACACTTGCAATAATTTCAAAATTTATAATTATTCTAGTTTTCCGGTGTGTACTTCACACTTCAAGTTGTTGTCTAAAGGAATGAAGTATATACTGACTCCCCTATTTGATTTGGTAGACTGCTTGTGTGAAATCAAGAAGTTTGTAAGAAAAATTAATTTGGCTATCATGTTTAAAGATAAAAACAAGATGCCCTATAAGAAAACAGCGGGGACTACAATAAAGAACAAAAGTACATTCATACCTCCCAGTCACCCATATGTAGATATATATGAAAAAATAGTTATGAGGGAAGTATACCAATTATATTATAAAACGAAGGGGAAAAAATCTGCAGGTAATTTAATGGAATGTGAAGTTAGCACCCAACACCCTCAAAGCTCTCCAAAAGGACGTTAACGTACAAGTGATGAAGCTGGACAAAGGGGGAGGGGGTTGTCATTTACGACACTATTGAATATACCAAAAAAATGTATGATATTCTTCATCTATCAGGAAATTATGAACCCATCTCCATTAAGAGATCAATATAGCATACCAGCGAGCTGACTCATTTATAGAAGAATTTTATATATAGATGGGAGAATTACTGAAGACATATACAACTGTTTCAAAGTAAGATTTCCCAGACTAGCTACATTAGTGGGTATACCTAAAATCCACAAAAACATTCTTGACCCACCCTTTCGGTCAATTGTGTCCGGTAGTCAGTCCAAAACATTCCCTATGGGGAAAGTTATTGACATGCGGTTAAAACATTTATACAATAAGATACCCCATATGGTGAAGGACTCCTGGGAATTTCTTAGTAAATATCCTACTGATGAGTGGAAAGAAGGACTCATGTTTGTAACTATTGATGTTATTGATCTTTTTTCTTGCATTCCAAAGCAAGCAGGATTGGATGCACTGTGCAACAGCATTGGAAAACACACAAATTTGGATTGGGACACTATATGTTTGATTATGGAATGCATGTCCATAGTGCTTGACAATAAATTCATATATTTTGAGGGTGAACATTTCCGTCAGACCAGAGGGGTTGCTATGGGAGCAGCTTGTGCTCCCATTTTTGCGAAGCTAGTCATGTTAGACTGGGAAGACACTGTCTTGTTTCTTAGTGAATATTTTAGGAGTATCAAGCACTATTCTAGGTTCCTGGATGACATCTATATCCTATGGGATGACAGCATTGAGAAATTTGAGTGTTTCATTAACTTTTTAAATAATAGTAGTGAATTTCTTAAATTCACACACTCTTCTAGTTACGAAGGTATACCATACCTGGATACCTACATTTATAGTCAAGAAGGGGGCTTTAAATCACGTATCCATCATAAAAGTACATTTTCTAATGACTACCTTGAATATACTAGTTGCCATCCTGAAAAGGTAAAATATAATATTGTTAAAGGGCAATGTATACGTGCTGCACGCATGACTTCCCATTATGAAGAAATGATTGAGGAAATAACATTTATAACCAGCCTGTTTAAGAAGAGGGGTTATATGTTGAATATAATGAATAATGTTAGACATTATGTCACACAAGAATGGGGATCCAAGTATAAACCTTTATTAGGATCATGGAATGCCAGTAGTATTACTCGAATTCAGGGAAGACGTGATGATCAAGACAGTGTGCAACATCGGAGATCATGTATCCTTAGGTATAGTCCAGAGGTAGGACAAGTGAAAAGCATATTAATAAAATATCGGAAGCCCATGTTGGGGGGTCAGACCCTAACTGACATCATAGGAGAAAACCCTAGATTTGTGTACAAGATGGGAAGAAATATTAAAAGTTATTTGGAACAACACAATCGAACATTAGCAGTGATGGGAGCCAATAAACTAAATAAGAATTACACTAAAAAAATGTGGGTCTTGTAACCAATGTGTGTATATTTTAGAAAAAGAAAAAATTAAAATAGAGAACGGGTCAAACATTACAGTGAGATTTAAGTATGGTAATTGCAACACAAAGATGCTTATATACATGGCTAAGTGCACCAAATGTGCGTGTTATTATATAAGAAAAACAGAGAGATGTTTTAGAAAACGTATATACAATCACATTTATAGTATTAGAAGGAAGGACTCAAATAGTGCCTTGTACAGACATATAGAGAGGGTAGGTGAGACACATGATTTTAGATTTGCTATACTAGAAACTATCAGAATGGATCTCAGGGGAGGAGATTTCAAAACCCTACTGAGTTTCAAGGAAGTGTGGTGGCAACTATTTTTGGATGTGACCACATCACCGGGTCTCAATGACCATATTTCCAGTAAACCTATTCTGGAGATGAAATAGGCACAACATTAAGGGGTACTGTGTTAATTAACACCGAAAGACATAGTCAGTGTCATTCTGATTTCATACAGTAGCAAAATGGCTTGACGTTTTTTAACAAATTTTGATTGTTATGTTAGGTAATATATGTGAATGTGAAAATTTTAAAGGAAGTGCAAGTATTATATAAATAGTAACAGGATAACTGAAATCACTTGTTTACATGTTTGTACTGTTTTAAGTACATATTGTTTATTTAGTAGTGATATACATTCAATAGTGATTTTGGTATTACACGATCACAGTATCAATTTTGTACAGATTTATAGGGAATGTATAATAATGATAAGTAATGGAATTCAAGTAGTGATTTTTAAGTAATTTTTATGTAATTCAGTATATATTGAGTTTACAGAGGGATAATATAGTGCATATACAAGAGGTTACACTGTTACGCTGTGTAGCAGGAATTGCATGTGTATGTAGCTTTAAAGAAAAAAGTTTGGCACCAATTTTTAAATTTAAGTTTTAGTGTTTTAAGTTACAATGTTCTGAAGAAGCCCACATTGTGGTGGGTGAAAGTGCTT
The DNA here is from genome assembly GCF_019279795.1 of Protopterus annectens. Taxonomy (NCBI): domain Eukaryota; kingdom Metazoa; phylum Chordata; order Ceratodontiformes; family Protopteridae; genus Protopterus; species Protopterus annectens. Next base: position 1,395,262,558 of record NC_056743.1, read on the forward strand.
AACATATCTTTGTTACGAAATAAATTGTTCTTCTTTCAAGAAAAGCACGGAGGATTTTGTTCACTTATTGGTGATACCTTGGCGTTGAAATACATACGTTGTGTGGTATCAGATGATACTATGTATATTGTTGGCTTAGTAAGACGTGTGTTTGTGGTGGAGCAGTTCAACATTTTACACAGTTCTCATTCAACCATCAAAGTGACACATACAGTATGGCACATGTGTATGTGTATACTTACCATCATTAAATGCCCTGAGACATGCGCCAATATGAATTCATAATGATTACTTGTGTCCATATGTCTTGTTTCATCCACATGTTGTAATGCTGTGATATACACAAAAACACCATGTTTTGATTCATTTACGACATTGTGGAATTCATTGTATACACAACTGGGTTGCTATTCCCAAGGATTAATGAGGTGGTCACCAGCACCTTTGTGTGACTGTCAGCATTTGTATCATTAACTGTTCTGCATGAGCCACATCCACCTCATTTGTAATATGTCCTTATATGGCATCAGGCCACTCAAATACAGCTTTCCAATGAAAAACATAAACATACGTTGTGCAATTAAATTTATGTGACATTAGTAGAGTTGTATTACTCTGTGAACAATACTACTGTATGGCATGTGGTGCATAACCAAGGTTGAATTTCTAGGTGTTGTCACAGATTACATATTTAAATAAAGTGTGAAACATTAAGGGGAATACACAGCTAAGCACAGTGTTCTTTGTGGATGCCACCAGTCATACTGACCTGGAGAAAATAGACAATCTGGTAGCTGACAGTTAGTTTCACACTTCGCCCCCCTGTCCCCATTGGCCATCCGCCAAAATAAACATGCAGACATTATTAATTTTTTTTCTCAGGGGAGCAGCTCATCTGTGCAACACAGAATCAATGGGCCCTGATAACATCTCAGAGGGCCTATACCATGACTTAAAACTAGACCTAGTGGACACAGTTGGGTCCCTACTTAAGCACATCCTCCAGACAGTTTATGTTCTTGCAGAAGGATGTATAGGAACAGTCATCTGTCTGAACATGGGGGACCATCACCTGATGCAGGGAATTATAGACCCATATCCTGACTGTTCTCATCTATAAGGCAGACCAAAGATTCTTCATGGACTGTATCAAAAAAGACACAGGTAATCTCCTGACTGCTTACCAAACCCATTTTTGATTTGTTAAAGCTACATCATGTCTGTTAAATCTGGCTGATATCTTCAAGAAAGTCACCAAGGGCATGCATGAGGAAAACACTGTCATCCCACATAACTTGACCTGTCCAAGTCACACTCAGGAATTATAAAGAAACTGTCTCAAGTGGCCATAAATACCTATGTCACCAAGTGGGTAGACAAATGGACCACAGTCGGGGCACATAATGTCGAAGTGTGTGAAGTCACCTCTAGCTAGCTTCCAGTGACCAATACTGTACATCAGGGTTCTGTAATAGGCCCTTTCCTATTCAGTATTTCAGTCTCATAAGTGAAGACAAACTTATATATCCTTTGTCTAACAGCTTTGTGGACAGCTGCAGATTGTGGACAATCATTAAATCCAAGACTGTTATTGGTATTCTGCAGAAAGTATTAACACACAAATGATTGTTGCCAGAGCCATGCAGACACACTAGATGAACAAAAAGCATGCACACCTTATTTCTGAAAGCAAATACACAAGCTAATTACAATAGAGACAGCAGCCCCCTATGAGCAATGTAAGTGGTATGTGACCTGGGTACTCAGGTAGATAGTAAGCAGAATGTCACCAGCATGTGACTACAGTGGTGACAAATATCTTGTATGTAGCTATCTAAATCAAAGGACAATATAGTCTCATTATTCTCAGGTCTCATGACATCAACAACTGAGTGCAATGGACTTGTTTGCATGTACTTCACCAGACATCTTCTAGGGATGATTTACTCAAGACTATCACTTTTGCCACAGTCAGGTTCCACACATTTTTTGTTCATACATAAGTGTTCTTTCTGATGCATAACTATTAGGAGTTGACAGTGTAGGCCTCTCTTCAAGGTGCTCTACAAGATGCATGTGTGATACATCTTTCTGTGAAGTACCCAGTAAATACACAGCTCATTGAAAACATTGATGACATGGGTACATTCTTGCAAGTGTGGACTGTGGCATATATGTTTCATGCAAACCTCTCAATTAGCCCGGATTGCTCATAATTTCAACTACAGGTGGAAAAGTGTCCCTCTTAACACTTCCAAAAAGTGTCAGTTATTGAGGAAGCTGGCTTGATCCTCCTTATTGATTACTGGCAAATGATTACAGTTATACAAGTGTGTTCATGCAGAACATGTATAATAACTCACAATCACATATTTTATGTCAGTGACACAGATTAATGGTGGCATTATTCTGATATTGTCCATGATTGTGCATGCTTCTGCCTACTTTTATCCACAAGCCTGTTGCTATGTGTCCTGATTGGTTGAGGCCTATGCTGACATTATGTTTATATTCAAGCAACTCATTTTGCACATCTTCACAATATGCACATATCCCCCTATTGTATATACTGTCCTTGATAAATGTTCTCTCCAGTAATCATGTCAGGGTGCTTATATCACAACCAATCATCTCCATTGATATGTGACTTTGTGTGACAGTCACATAATATACAATAACTATGTGATGATATGACTATACCCACACATGGGAGGTGTAAATAGCAGTATGTACTGTAGTATGCACATATCTGATTACTGTTCATGCTACAACTGTCTTGTCTTTGGAGTGTAGGTACAGTGACATGCCCTTATCTGATGTACATTACCATGTTTCACTTGTATGTTTCCTCTTTCTTCATTCATGCCATTCATGTCTTGGCTCTTTTCAATACACAACTTAACCAGACTACTGTACTAATACTGGCAGTTTATGTAGCCTTGAAGATCACCACCAAACCTTTATTTCAGTATTCCAAAAATGTGTTTGTACTATACTTTGCACAGAGTACTCCTTCTATAATGTGTTAGTACTGCAGTCATTGCCTTAAATTTAGCCCTGGTAGTCACTGTGGCTGTACCTGCAAGCCCATAGAACAAGTTTGCCTGTAGGTAAACTTGTCTGCATGTCTGAATGTGTTCATGCTGGTTTCCTTGTTGGTAACAATGTTGCCAGCCATGAAACCCTCACTTGTATCCATGTAAGCACAATGTGCAGCATGCATATGCAATTCTCATTGCTGTTCATTCACTCTAAGCCTACATGGAGTTTATTGAAGCCTTGGGTATGTCTAAAGTTAGTACTGATAGATGTCAAGATGTTGATTTGGCAGTGTGTTTAATATATAGTCTATGTAGTGGAGCTATAAAAATATTACTAGCAATAACTGGAAAACAATACATGGAAAAACTTCAAATGTTCTAATATCGAACCCTATTACGCGAAAGTTGAAAATATCGAAGCAACAAAAAAACTAATTTTTTTCTAGGGAAAGAATTTGGTTGTCCAATTTTGTTACTTCAGTATTTTCAGCACTGTGGTAGAAAGTTACGGGTCAGGTTCAGGTAAGTGTGCGATTGAGTGCGGGTTAAGCTAGTTAGGGTTAGGGTGTGGATTAGGTATGTGTGCGATTGTGTGGACATGAGGGTTAGGGCGGGTTAGGTGAGTTAAGGTTAAGGCTTGGGGTAGGTATGTGTGTGATTGTGTGGACATGAGAGTTAGAGCAGGTTAGGTGAGTTAGGGTTAGGGCATGGATCAGGTAAGTGTGTGATTGTATGAATGTGAGGGTTAGGGTGGGGTAGGTGAGTTAGGGTTAGGGTTAGGGTGTGGGTCAGGTAAGTGTGCGATAGTGATGGACCTTAGGGTTAGGGTTTGGGTTAAGGTAAGTGGATAGTTAGTGGTGTGTGTATAGTTTACTGCAGGGTTAGGTGTAAGATTTTAGGTGTATGTGTGTGGACTGCTGTTTGTTTGGTGTGCTTGTGTTGTGCGTATGAGTTTTGGAACAGCTAATTTTTTTCCCTAGGAAAAAAATTCGCTGTTCTGTATGTTCAATGTTTTTAGCTTTCGTGTAATAGGGTTCGATATTAGAACATTCGAAGTTTTGAAACTTCGACGTTCTAATATAGACCTGGAAAAACTGATGTTTGTAAAGAGTTGGCATTAACCCTATGTTTGTCAACAAAAGGAACACTAACATGAGAAATATTTTACAGAATGGTAATCAAGACACTCTAGTGAAGACAAGAAAACTGGCATGTTCAAATGTTATACATGCAGTATGCATAAATTTATTAGTGACATTACCATTTGTTATGTAAATACCATTAGAGCTTATGCTCCATCCCAATTCTTTAATTGTTTGTCAAAATATGTAGCTTACTTCAGTATCTGTACACACAGGTATGTTTTTGTGTTGCTAAAACTAACGCATCCTAAGAATGGTATATACAAACACACACACACACACACATGCATGCTATTAAGAAATGCTGCGTATAGACATACAACATTCTTTAAGAATTTGGATCATGTAACTAAAGACATAAGTGGAAGTAGAGATGACAAGTTGGATTATTTAGAACACAAATGGCAAATTGCTTTAAATGTCATTAGAAACTATGGGTTGAATCCCAGCATCAATTACAAATTTTGTCTTAAGAGGAGAATTTTAAGGCTTTATAAATAAAGATTTTACCAGTTATTTATACGTGCTAGTAACATGTGAACACATCATACATAGTTTTTTAAAAAATGTTTAAGGGAGTGTTTTTTGATTCAGTCTGACAAAGTCTCTGACCAGAGTGTTGTTTATTGAGATGAAAATGTTTACTTTTGTTTGTTTTTATTATATTAAAAGTTTGTGGTCAACAATTTCTCCACACCGTTTTTTTTTCAGTTTATTGCTATTGTCTTTCATTTTGATTCATAACTTTTTGTCTCAGTCTTTCCAGACTTCCAATCAGTTTCATTTGAAAACATCCCAAACAAATAAATAATCTATGATGCTTACAGCACAAGTTACTCCTTCAATAATTTCATCAACTGCACTTAGGAACACTTCTTTCCCGGATATTACCCCCAATAGTAATCTTATCTGCCCCTAAAAATATTAAAACTATACCATTTAAAGCTACTTTCCTCCTGCTGTATCTGCCAAAAACCTTAGTTGGCATCAAATGCTAAAAAATACTTTGCATTTGCAGTCTATAACTGCTTCTTTAGTAGGTCGGCAATAAGCAATGTTCCTATTTGAGCCGTTTGTTTAAACGTGATGAATCAATGCACATCCTTATTTTTATTTGCTTTAATTATGTTACACCTTGTGGCACATTTTATAGACTGATTAATTTTCATGCATGCAAATTATACTTATGAATGCATGGATAGTATGGAACAGGTTCTACTTATATATTAGAGCTGTTTGTGTACATTACCAACTTTGCAGTAAACTTGAGCTTGTATGGGTGCCATAGAGTTTATAATGTCAGCAATTCCATATTCAGTTTTAGAGTACATTTTTTCCTTTTTGTTTATTTGTTTCAGCTGCAGTCAAAGTTTTCAAAAGTTCAATCTTTCTCCTGGTAACTTTATTTATTTATTTATTTTAACCAGGAAAGCCCTACTGGGTCAGGAACCCATTTTCAGTGGAGGCCTGGGGAGAAAAGCTTCACAACAGTAAAACATTAATAAAAAAGTATAACAGTATTAAATGTACATGTGGGAATGTAGATTACAATAAATTACTAGGCAGGCAGTTGGTATACATTTATAATATAGGCATTGGGAGAAAACTCCTCAGCAGTAGACTTTGAAAACAAGAATATATAAATATAAGTTTACATAGTTAGATTTCCAACTACAGTGATTTTTAGGCAGACTGCTGGCATACATTTAGAAAGTGGATTAAATTAAACTGATTAACTAATATACATCAGTAAGACTGCAGTGAATTTACAGAGAATATGGGGGAGGTTAATATTTGTAGTTGTGTATCAAGTTCTTAATCAGGTATTAATAAATTTAGCTGCTTTGACTTTTGAAGAGATGTCTATGAGTAGGTGATAGAGAAGACATAAATGGGGATGTAAAGGTAAAGCAGGTTAAATAGTAAGGGAGGAGTATGGATGCATAGAGGGGTTAAGGAAATAGGTTAGATATGTCAAGGAGAAAAAGACTGAGTAGAGAAATGCAGAAATGTAGACTTTTGCTAGAAGAAAATAAAGTCCGTAGTGTGCTGATATATAAAAGGGAGAGAAGGATGAGCTGGAAAATATAGGAGAGGATGGAAATATTGAAGGGGTGGAGGTTTGAGGGAGGAAAAAGGGGAGTAAGGAAGAAAGTATAGTAGAGAGAAGAGGAAGGGGTAGGGACAAGGTTAGGAATGGGGTTGTTAAATAGTATTGGAACAGGGGCAGATACTTGTTTCTAGAAGTTATTTTTTTTAGTGTGAGTTTATAACTCTTGTGGTTTGTTATTGCTCTGATATTGCTCTTATTTTGTCATAGAAACAAGGGTAAGTTACTAAATTGGTCTGTTTGCTTAGAACAGCAATAAGAAGATATTATGTAATATGGTGCTGTGAAATCTAATTTGTATTTTATGCACAGAGGAGGAAGTTGCTCACAAGGTGAGTTACCCCAATATCTTTCCCAGTGTGCAGTTATTATTTAATGGCATTATTTGAAAAATAAATGTCTGAGTTCTTTTCAGTAAAGCTGCTGTAGACTTTGTAGACCTCGTGCTACTTGGTCTTTATGTCTGTCTGTCTATCTTTATGAATATGAGTCGGAGGGATTTAGAATGTACTGTGCATTTACAACCCACTGAATATGATAATGCATTTGTATAGCACTGTTTAGAAGCTTTTGTGTCACTACTACTGTGGCTGCTGTAAACCAAATAAGCATACCAATATAATGAGCAAGGACTCTGATAGTTTGATTTAAACATAATAGCAACAATTGGTTTTATTTCTTGTTTACGTTTTATTGGTGGAAATGTAGATTTATCTTCAGATCTTAGATCAGTTTCACAACTTAGCAATGGATAAATATGGTGGGTATTTCTTTCTGATTGCAATTGGCCATATTGATTTTTGATCCAGTGTCGATACTGGGCTTGTTATTCTAAAATACTGAGTTTTACCTCTCATATGGAGTGTAGTGCAGTCCACTGTGGGGTAAAACCTTTCCATTGTATAAGAGATGATATGCACAATATTGCAGAGTCATATTGCATTGAACTGAAGCATATAATTATTGAACTATTACTGTACATATTGGCAACTTCTTAATTGGCTATTACACAGGTGACTTACTTGTGGGTGGTACATCCACACTAACTGAAGGCTGATTTTTATCTTTAGGTGTAAAATTTGCATTTAAACAAAAATTAAAGAATTAAGATACATGACTCTTAACAAGTCTGATACCACTTTAAACATATAATGGTCTAGTTGTTCTTCAAAAACTGGCAAATGAATCAAGAACTGCATATAGCACACTAAATTGCCACTAACTGTAGTTTAAAACAGATGCAGAAATCCACCATTTGGGACTTAAAATACCCTTTATACAAGAGGACCAATGATCTGTCAGTGAATTAAATTTCCATGTCTGGATTCAGAATTGTTGATGCCCTGAGTATGTAAAATGCCATTATCAGAAAAATAGCTTTTATTAGGGCAGTGCATATATTTTTAGAAACCACATATAGTTGCCTGATATTGTTCCAAGCATACTCTTGTATACATTTCGAAAACCTGAGTGCGCAAGAATAATAAAAGGGAATGGAGTTTCAGTCTGTAGGATTGCTCATGTTACAGCTAGTGGCAACTTGCAAGTTTGCAATATCTTCCCTTTTACTTTATGTAATAGAAGTAGACCTGTGTGCACTGATTTTGATGCTAATATTGATTACAAAAACCCCTTCAGCTGAAAGTTATACTTCTGTGCTATCTTACCTCGGACTCCACAGTATGAAGCAGATGCTTCTGTGCATATAATGGCTCCCGAGCAGAAGTGTGAGACATGACCCTACAAATCCTGACACTTGCTATTAAAACTACTTGATTCAAACAAATGACAGTGAATTCTGACATTCATTGTTATACCTTTAAAGGATTTTTGCAGGGGGTTTGCAGTATTTTTTCAATGGACTTGTTCCTTCCTCTAGGATTTGGAGGGCTGCGCTCTCTACACTAATGTATAATAACTAGTTCAAATACATACTGACTCCTAGATCACTGTACAACAGAAGGAACAGGACAAGATGGTCATAAGACCCACTGCTGAAGTAGCCTTTAGGCTAGATGGGTTGTGTCTTGACCAAGATATAACAACCAGCTAACTTCCAAGCGTTCTGGCTGCCTTGCACACTTCCAATTTAACTGTTATTTAGATAGCCCTGAGGAGGGAAATCAGCAGTCAGAGTAAAGAATCTTAATTACTTTCTTGCCACTTCATGAAGAAGCAGGTTAGAGGCTTTACAAGGGCAGCAACCAGCACTCCTGCTTCTGGGAGATAAGTCACATTGGGAAATCCTTCCACACAGGAAAATTTAACTATTTTGTACATTTAACCCATCTATCCAAATGTGGAATCGTGCTTTTTTGCATAGAAAGTCTGAGATACCTAGCTATCACTCTTCTTCCTGAAGGTAGTGCCTATTTCAATTCTATTCTTTCTAACACTGCCTAATTAACAAAACATGTCTTAAGGAATGTGTATGCTTGTGCAGATGCTATGTCTTGGGCCTCTCCTGCTGCTATTGTTTTGAGTATGTAAGCCTGGGGACAAAAAAATCAGACAATTTTGATGAGATAAATTCTGACATTTTAAATTCAGTTTTAGATAAGGAGGTTTTATTTGGCCCCTGTGCTGCTCAGGTCCTCAAATAATTTGATGAGAGAGGGGAAATTAATTCAGGGGAGTTTCAAAGATTTTGCGGGTCCCCTTTTACAAATCTCTCAGATCCTCTTTCACACCTAAGAGAAATAGCAAGAAATCCCTGTATTCTCAGGCCAAACAGGGAAATAATAAGAGGTAGCAGGAGGGGAAACAGTAACCAACAAAGAGCCATTCCAACAAAAGGACAGTCTACATCTTGAAAATGACTATGCAAGTAATCTTCCTCCCTCCCCTCCTGCCTACATTTTGCAAAACCTGCCCCAGCAACAGATTCTGTATATTCCCCTTTGGCAACACATTTTGAAAGACTCATGAATATTAAAGGTGTTTCAGGAGGGATGCAGTTACCACGGCATACAAAAATCTCCTTTCAGAAGTGTTCCTCCCCACCCTCTGTACCAAACAGATATTTTTCCTCATGTTCTTCAACACTTGCTCACCCTAGGAGTCATAGAACTGATGCCATCAAATCAAAGCAGTAAAGGCATCTATTCCAGAATATTTCTGGTATCAAAGAAAGAGCCTTCTTGGAGACAAGTTCTGGAGCTTTCCTTCCTAACTCTATACGTAGAGGTTGACTCTTTAGAGTCTGTTACCTTTCATTCCCCAGGAAAGCTTTATTTTAACATTGGAAGTATAAGAAGTGTATCATCACATTCCCGCAGTCAAAGGCTTAAGGAAAGTTCTCATTTTTAATCTGTCTGAGTCACACTGTTAGCTCTTTGCATTTTTCTTTAGGTTATCTACTGCTCCAAGGGTGTTTACAAAGTGTCTAGCTCCAGTCATATCTCATTGCAGACTGGAAGGCCCTCACATTTTCTTTATTTAGATAGTTATCAAATGGAAAATGAATGAGGAGGTCTTCCATGATCTATACTGTTCAGAGCATCTCAAGTAGAGCTGTTTATCTCCTTTCAAAATAGATAACTCCTATGCTTTTTCAGTCCCTTGGACAGGAATGTTCCTTTATGCATTTCTACTCTTTCCATTGACATCCAGGGTAATACTGAAGATTCAGATGAACTCTCCAAAAATTACTGTGGAGACCTCTTTTTGGCCCAGGCAACATTGGTACTCCCTTCTCATTTAATAAGCCAAGGGCAATTACTACCAGCTTCCTCCCAAACTGAACCTACTCACACAAGACAGAGGGAGTTTAAAAGAGTCCAGTCCCAAAAATCTTTAACTAATCACCTTGGTCTTGATGCTTTTATTCTAATACCTTTTAAGCATCTCTTTCAGAGGGTGTGCAGTAGATAATAAAGGAGACAAGAAAACCTGGTCCATGAAAACCTTACATTTACAAGTGGAAGAGATTTTCTAGCTTGTCCCTAACCAGTAACCAGGGCCCTATCGGGGACTGTGTACCACTGGTACTCAAATAATTGTGTGAGTTACTATCCTCTGGGCTTTCATAATCCTGTGTCAAGATGCTTCTTAACATGTCTGTCTATGGATCCTCCACTTTATGGATCCTCCACTTTAATCAATGATTTTAGTAAAACAGTTTCTGAAAGTAATATTTCATCTGTTACCTGTTTTATGAGCAACTATACAGTAAGTTTCCCATGTATATGCTTAAAGTGAATTGAATAAAGATTTAGGTATTTAACATCTATCCATGTAAACTAAGTTCTTTATTGATGTAATCCTTTTTGTATTATTTCTTTGTACCTCTTTTACAATATTTAATTGCCAATATGAATATACATAACATGTTATTGTGTTCTAACATAAGTCTAATATATGTTTTATACACTAATGTGAAACACACTTCACCTTGCATCAAGAGATTTTCTAACAGGAAGCCCCTTTATTTCATTGTTCTTGTACTAATTAATTTAGCATGGGTGTCAGATGATTAGCTGATGTTATAATACCCAATTCTTTATACTGTTTGTCTTCTTTAAGTGCTACTGATGTTAAGTACATAGAATTTCTTATTACATATTTGACAAAATACATAATGTTGAATTTTTCCATACTGAACTTTAGTGCTATTCATTCTGCCTAACCCCAATAATTTCATATAAGCATTGTGTATTTTATGGAAGAACAACCATGGCAGGGCTAGTCACACTGCAGTAAGAACCTTGGCTCTAGACAATTGTCACCGTTGAAGTGACACCATTACCCCATGTGAAAAAAAATGCAAAAAATGTTGCTGATGGATAGATGGAGGGATTAAGGTAATCAATATCTGTATTATTCTGTATAATACATTTGATTATATAATCATTAGCATACTTATGGACCCCAAAATTTATATTCTGTGGTATTGTGTGCATAATATATTAAAAAGTGTAGGACATGGAACAGATCCCTGAGTGACATCAGATCTAAATGATAAATAGTTAGCCTGGTATTCTGTCTTTTATCACACTGCTTACTGGTGGATAACCATCACATTATCTAACTGATAATATAACAATTTACTTCAGATGTTATTAGAAACATATGAATTACAGAATATTGAAGACAAATAAAAGCTTTGCCAAGATCTAAATATATGATTCCTGAAGACAGATCTAAATCTAAAACTGTTGTAATATGTTAATAAAAAAAAAAAACTTTTCCCCTGAATTCTCAAAAGCTTGCACGGCGTGCATGATTAGTGTAAGAGGACATTTTGCCAATATGGTGGCTGTGTGATCCACGTACTTGCTCATTTGACGTGCGCGAGCGCTCTAGCACTAGTGCTGCATGTTCCCAGCCCCCATATGCAAATTACCCCATTTGCAGGTTGAAACCATGCAAATGAGGAAAATCTGCCATCCAGGAAGCAGGAATCAGGGCGTGTAGGAATAGTGTAATATGCAGAAATGTACTCGGTTAGTAACCAAGTACGGTACTGCAAAATCCAAAACGGAGCTATAACAGCTCCAAATAAACGCTGTATATCATTGAGGAAGCATGCCAATGGCCAAGTAGAAGGCCATCGGCATTACAAATAATGCAAAATGTACAAAATACAACCTATATGATATGTCCGTCGATCATGGCCGTCGAAGCATAGGGCAGCAGTGCGCAAACAGGATTGGTGAGGAAATAAGAAATTAAACATAAAAAAAGCAGTCTAACTAAAATCAGTATTCCGCCATGCAAGTCAATGGCAGGCAACAGACAACCCGACCAGTGAATAGTGGTTGCTAAGGGGAGAGGCACAGTGTGACACATGTAACTATGCATTAGCAGGCAATCCTATGCAAATGAGGGGAAGGATACTGAATCCCGGTTTTCCTCAGGATGTGAGGCAGATCCCAACAGTGTAAGAGTATGAATAGCTGAGTGCAAGACTAGGAGGTAGGTGACATCATGGATGGGTATGTCAGGCATGCTGTCAGTGGATTGGAGCCCTGTGGCTCAGGGTTGCATCCAGCTTAGCACAGCAAAGCCAGGGGCTGTGTCTAAACCTGCCCAGCTCATACGACAAAGTGTAAGCGGGTGTGCGTGCCACGCAACGGGATCTACAGGAAGATAAAGGAAGTGAAACCAGGAAATATCAGTAGTGTGCACATTGGAATACACCGATTGTGTGGTGCACCCCCAGGATGAAACAGAAGGTCAATGGGAAGGAAAAGCAGCAGTAGGAAGTCAATCAAGGGGTACTAGGTTCGCTGCCAGTTTAAACATATCGGAACTAGCCAATTACACAGGCAGCAGACCAGCCCAGCCCAGAATGCCACTATAAACTATGCAAACACCTACCCCTCCGGGTTTTCCCACACTCTACACCACCAGTGTAAACAAGCAGGGAAATTTTAACACTCACAACAGCAAAATGTTAGGTGCTGCAATAGCTATCATACAACTTGTGGAAGAGGCTGAGGGTGGTGAGGACGAGAATGCTGCTAACCATCCCACAGTGAGGAGATGGAGAAGAGTGTACAGATCCAGGGTAACCTACCAAGGGCTGCATGAGCTGGAGATAGTGGAGCACTATAGGGTGGACAGGGACCTCCTACAGCAAATTGTTGAGCTGTGCCAGCCACGCCTGACACACAGAACTAACAGAGGGGAACCCATACCAGTGGAAATGAAGGTATGTGTAGGTCTAAGAATACTAGCTATAGGTACCGTCCAAAGGCAGGATATGATGGGGATCTCACAGGCATCAGCATCCAGGGTACTCCACCAGTTCCTGGATGCCATGGCAGCACATGTCGGTGAGCACGTATATTTCCCCCTCACCCGTTGGCCAGCAATATGCGTCTCTTCCACCAAATAGCAGAATACCCTGAGGTAGTGGGTGCAATAGACTGCATGCACATATGCATCAAAGCACCATCCAGTGAGCAGGGTAGGGTCTACATCAACCACAAGGTCTTCCCATCCATCAACTGTCAGGTCATGTGTGATGCCCAGGGCATGATACTGAACATGTGTGCTGGCTGCCCTGGAAGTTATCACTATTCCCACATCTGGCATCTGATGCAGCTGTACCAGAAATTTGCCAATGGGGACATCCCACATGGTCACCTAGTGAGGGATGCTGGATACATACTGGAGCCGTGGCTGATGACACCCATTAGAAACACACACACACCCGCACAAGAACTCCATAATGATGCACACGCACAAACAAGAATCATAATAGAGCATGTGTTTGGGATGCTCAAGTCATGGTTCCGGTGCCTGGACACATCTGGTGGAGCCTTGAAGTACTCACCAACTACATGTACCCAAACCATCCTTGTCTGTGCCATGCTACACAATATGATCCTGTGGAAACAGCTACAGCAGGAGCAGCAAGGGGCAGGGCCACACAGCCCTTCACCAATGCCATGGCCTGCACAGGCACAGAGTGACTCGAAAGAGGAACAACATGAGCATGCCCCAGTAGGCAGGAGGAGGCATGCTCAGTATTTCCTGGCTCTGGCAAAGAGGCAATGCATAGCACATACTCTGACATGGGAGGGACCCAGGGAATAGCACCTCTCTCTGTCTCTCACATACAATAAAAGGGATGCCAAACATTATACTATCTGTGCCTAACCATGTGTAGGCAGTGTATTATGTGCATCCAACATAGGCAGCCCTGCAGCACCACCCTCAATACTGGGACACCCACAAGGATAAGGGACTCACAAATGCCAGTCCAGAGGGGTCACATACCCAACAACAGTCACAGCCAGCAGGACATGTGTAGACAAACACAAACAAATGCCATACTATGGCCTCTGAATGAGGGGTATGGGTAATCCCCACCCAGGTCTATACGGAAAGACTACAGCAGGCCAAGTAGTGAGATGTCAGGTGTGATGGCTAGGAAGTCAGAAACTAATGTGTATGCAATCAAAAGATAAGAATAGCAGTACTGGCGTAGTCAGTACAATAGGTAAGATGACTGACTGAAATGGACTACAGGACATACCAGTACAGTCTTAGCAAATGTGTACAACTGTCAGGTGTACCCCCCACCCTACATAGAAATATAGTAACAGTCAGGTGTGTGTCCCCCATCCTGTGGAGAAACATAGAAATAGTCAGGTGCCCCCCCCCGCTATGCAGACATGTTGCAACAGTCAATGCCAAATGATCAGTGGATACCCTGCAGACACAGCATGCTACCTGTTGGTGTACAACATAAAGGTCAGCTGTGCAGTACAAATCACTGGACATAATCCACACATGCAAAACAGACGGCCTTACTGGGCATGCTCACACACTTAGAAAAATGAAGGGAATGTCAATCATCAACATACTGAAAGGTCATACTGGGCATGCTCACACACTTAAACACATGCAGGCCATGTATGAAGGCCATGTATGCAAACACCAGGGGACCAGACACATCCAGCGGTTGCAACTGTTAGTGCAGACACATGTCAGTATGTACCACTCATGCCTTGCACACACAGCGGATAGGAATACAGACATATATGTAAGGACAACACACCAGAATAAGCAAAAGGTAGATGGATATAGATGTGTGGAAGAGGGCGACCATGACAAGGTACCATCCACGCCTGTCCCACCCCGCACGCAGCCAAAGGGCCCCAAACACATCAGGTGCAGATTTCACACACTGGAGTTACTAACGACCAGTACCTGTCAGCACCACAGACTATGTGATCCACATGCCAGCTATGCAACATAGCTGTACAAGGACATAGTCATCTAGTTGCCCTATACATGTACCTGCGACATATGACCCCGTGTATGGCCGCATGTGGTGTGTCACCACTATATGAATGGTTTATGGGCCATGCACACTCCGGCCAGTCCATAGCGGTACCTTGGCAAGCCTGCTGAGGATATCCAATGTGAAATACATCTTTGGGAGAGTTGTAGGCCAGTAATCTCTGTGGCACGTCCCATAACTGTGTACTGCTGTAATGTGATAGACTAGTTAGGTAGAAGTTCTAACCCCAAACATGGCAACTGTGTGTGTGAGTGTGTGCCATTGTTTGTGTGTGTATCTGTGTGTGTGTGTGTGTGTGTGTGTGTGTGTGTGTGTGTGTGTGTGTGTGTGTGTGTGTGTCCGTCTCTCACTGACTGTGTAGAGAACAATGTTTTTAGGCTACTCACATCCCTTA
Source organism: Protopterus annectens (assembly GCF_019279795.1). NCBI lineage: Eukaryota > Metazoa > Chordata > Ceratodontiformes > Protopteridae > Protopterus > Protopterus annectens. The sequence continues at coordinate 1,395,278,003 of NC_056743.1, forward strand.
CTATTCACATGCCCACCTTTGGCAAGGCTGCTGATGTCACCCACCTAGAAATACTCCCCTGGGAAAGCTGTAGCCCACTAATCTCTGTAGTGCATGCTGTAACTGAGTACTGCTGTAGTGTGATAATGTCATTAGGTAGGAGTCAAACCCCAGACATGGCAACTGCATGTGTGTGAGTCTGTCTGTGCATATGTGTGCATGTCTATCTGTCATTGACTATGTAGAGAGCTATGCTTTTTAGGTCACTCACACCCCTGACATTTCACATACCCACCTTTGGCAAGGCTGCTGATGTCACGCACCATGAAATACACCTCTGGGATAATTGTAGCCAAGTAATTTCCATAGCACGTCCCGTAACATTGTATGGCTATAGTGTGAAAAAAGAGTTAGTTGGGAGTTTTAACCCCTGACCTGTCAATTGTGTGTGTATGCGTGCATGTCTGACTGTGTAAAAAGCAATGCTTTTGGGGTACTCACACCCCTTACATTTCACATACCCAACTTTGGCAAGGCTACTGATGTCATCCTTCTAGAAATACACCCATGGGAAGGCTGTAGCCAGTAAACTCTGTTGCACATCCCGTAACTGCGTACCTCTGTAGTGTGATAAACTAGTTATGTAGGAGTTCCAACCCCAAACCTGACTAGTGAGATTGTGTCTGTGTGCATGTCTGACTGTGTAAAGAGCAATGCTTCTTAGGTCAAATACCCACCTTTGGCAAGGCTGCTGATATCATGCACCTTGAAATATACCTTTGGGATGACTGTAGCCTAGTAATCTCTGTAGAACATCATGTAACATCATATGGCCATAGTGTAGTTAAGGAGGTAGTTGGGAGTTCTAACCCTGACCTGCCAACTGTGTTTTTTATGCGTGCATGTCTGACTGTGTACAGAGTAATGCTTTTAGGGTACGCACACCCCTTACATTTCACATACCTAACTTTGGCAAGGCTGCTGATGTCACCCACCTAGAAATACACCCCTGGAAAAGCTATAACCCAATAAACTCTGTAGCGCATCCTGTAACTGCATACCGCTGTAGTGTGATATACCCATTAGGTAGGAGTTCCAACCCAAAACCTGGTGATTGTGTGTGTGAGTGTGTGTTTGTGTGCATGTTTGACTGTGTAGATAGCAATGCTTTTTAGGCTACTCACACCCCTTACAAGTTAAATACCCAACTTTGGCAAGGCCGCTGATGTCACGCACCTAGAAATACACCTTTGGGACAATTGTTGCCCAGTAATCTCCATAGCACGTCCTGTAACATCGTATGGCCATAGGGTGATTAAGGAGTTAGTTGGGAGTTCTAACCCCCGACCTGCCAACTGTGTGTATGCATGCATCTCTGACTGTGAAGAGAGTGATGCTTTTAGGGTACGCACATCCCTTACATTTCATATACCCAACTTTGGCAAGGCTGCTGATGCTACCCACCTAGAAATACACCCCTGGGAAGGCTGTAGCCCAATAAGGTCTGCAGCACAGCCCATAACTGCATACTGCTGTAGTTTATCACACTACAGCAGTATGCAGTTATGGGCTACATAACTGCATACTGCTGTAGTGTGCAGTTATGCAGCCCATAACTGCATACTGCTGTAGTGTGCAGCCCATAACTGCACACTACAGCAGTATGCAGTTATGGGCTACATAACTGCACACTACAGCAGTATGCAGTTATGCAGCCCATAACTGCATACTGCTGTAGTGTGATAAACTAGTTAGTTAGGAGTTCCAAACCCAATCCTGGCAAGTGAGTTTGTGTCTGTGTTTGTGTGCATGTCTGACTGTGTAGAGAGCAATGCTTTTTAGGCTACACACACCCTTTACAAGTCAAATACCCACCTTTGGCAAGGCTGCCAATGTCACGCACCTAGAAATACACCTCTGGGAAGGTTGTAGACCAGTAATCACTGTAGCATGTCCTGTAACTGAATACTGCTGTATTGCAAATTAGATCAGTGGTAGGGTTCCATCCCCACACATGGCAGTTATGGATGTATTGTGTGTGTCACTGTCTGTGTAGGGGCAATGCATTTTAGGCTAGTCTCTTGCAGTCATTTAAAATGCCCTACTTTGGCAATTCTGCTGATGTCAGTCATTGTGAAATACACTTTTGGGCAAAGACTTACTCCAGTAATATCCGTGGCATGTACTATAACTGCATAGTGCTCTAGTGTAATACACTAGTTATGTAGGGGTTCTACTCCCAAATATGACAGATGTGTGTTTGTAACCCCTATCCTGTGTAGAGGTTGTTCTGAGTCTGTGGCCAATGTGGAGTAGGTTTAGCAAAACTATAGCACAATGCCCACAGTACAGGAATAACACATGTGGTATGGCTGAGAGGCCAGGGTGCAGAGCCATACCCAGGCATGTGACATCAAAGCCAGGCAATCACAGTTAGCAACCCCAGTATTACCGAGAGCACACTTTCAACCCATGTGTCATACACACACACACACACACACACACACACACACACACACACACACACACACACACACACACACACACACACACACACACACACACACACACACATGCCTAGGTAACAGCCAATATGTGGGTAGTACACTGCATATTGGCCACTGATAGTAACTATGCAGTGACAGCAGTGGGCCACAGAGGCCATGTCACCCTGTCCATCTGTCCAATGTGCACATACATGCAGACAGTGCACCTCCCCCATGTTCCCCAATGGACAACTGCACCACCTGTGGTGCCATCACATGTGACTCACAATGGACATACCATGCCTGACAACATGTCTGTATGGACAGATGCCACTGACACCAAGGAATGCTGATAGCATGCATTCCATGTAGGTGTAGGGTAAAGCTGCTGGCCATTACCAGCTCCTACCACAGGTGGGCAGGACTGGCACATCTGATAATCTGTGTTCACAACATGGGCCGGACACCCGAGGTACAGTTCCACATGTCACTGTACATGAGATGCCGTCCATGTCATGGATGAAGGAACACAGAAATGGCAAGTGATGCACAGCATTGGCCACACACAATAGTCATCCAGGTGACTGGATGGGGATACAATAACCACCTGTGTGGGCAAATGCAGACACTACATCCCTGAGTCACAATGCAGACCATTGTCATGTGGCCTGATGCCAAGGTAGACCCATCGCCTAGCCTTGAACAGTTGTCTGGTGCAGTCAACCACCACACACCTGTGCAGGCATGCACCCATGCATGTCAGTACTGGCACCCTGTGTGTTTGTGTGTGTGTGTTGCAGGCTGCAGATGTTCGCATCCACACTCCCTACAACCCCCATGGGCATACTGCAGCATGCTGTCTTATGTCAGACATCTTCCCATACCCTTCACCCGTACAGCCCCAGTATGACCTGTGTGGAGCATGGGATACCTGCACAGTGATGTGATGTGATGTGATGTGGCAATCCCACAACCAATGAGTTGTACACCTGGCCCTGCCACGTGTGTCAATGTGTGTGTGTCCTTGTGAGAGTGTGGCTGTGTTGACGCTGACACCTGTACATACTGACAGGTATGTGTATGTCACCTACCATACATCTACTATATCCCTGTTGCAGATGTCACTTACCATCACATATATGTTCTGAGTGCTCCACAACAGGTAACCCATGTGGCACATCAAATAATTGCATCAAACTGTGCTAGCACTACATAGGTGTCAGTGGTTTGATACCCTGTGCTGCCAGGTGTGTGACACAAACATGCTTCAGTTTTACCCTCCCACCCCTCCTTGACACGTATTTGCCACTAACTGCATCCCCCACCCCTTCTCAGGTGGACATGGAGACCTACACCTGCTTTGCTTAGGCAGCAGCATGTGTAATGTAAATAATGCTCATGATCAGCTGATCGCCCCACATGAATCACAGCCTCCCCTAGCTAATTGTATGTGAAACAGCTGTGTTAACAGTCCTATAGCCAATTGTATGGAAACACACTCCAATACCTAGGAACATCATGGTGGTGTTGGCCCTTGTCACTCACTGTGAGCAGGAACTAGATCTGTCATGTGGCAAACAGCATCTCAGATAGATTGCAGTGTACCTCTATCAACATACACTGTGGAAACAGTGCAAAAAACAGGAGGTGGATGTGTCTGACCTGACTACAGACTGTAAGTGCCGCTATACTGCATTTGGAGTAATGTTGCTTTAACAGTGTTTGTGTGGATATGGCTGTTGTACATGTCTCAATACCTGCCATGTCAGTTCCAGGTTTATGGGGAATCTCCATCTGCAGGGTCATCTGCAGCCTGGCAGTGTTGTATCCATGGTTGCATGTGTCACCCATGGAGCATCTAGCTGTCGACTGCTGAAGGTAGTGTGAGGATTGCAGTCAGTAGATGGAGAAAGCTGTGGTAGTCACAGATGTCATATTCCTCAAAGGACATATGTTGAAACAACCCTGTAACAACAATAAATGTATGTGGTTATCACAGCAACATGTCAGTATTGGCCTTGTGTATGTGCACCCAGCCACACCTCTGTCAACCTTTGTACATATGTTGTGCATGAAGTGGTGCATATGTGCTGTACATCATAATTTGTGGCATCTGATATATCCAACTGCTACACCTGTTATGCACAGTAGGCTTTACATTATATGACATTACCTGCACATTCTGTGGATGTTCGTACAGTAATGAGGTCTGTGTACCTATGGTGAATGCCAACAGTGTGTGTAGTGTTGATATGTACCTTAGCCTGTGTACAGACTGTGGTAGATGACATTGTTCTAGTTGCCCTACTATCAGATGTTACATGCTGCCCCACTGTATGGTACTGTAGTGGTGTACATGTTTGTAGGGCCATAAACACATGTGTCCCATAACACAGACAGCCACCACACCAAACTGTGTAGCAGGCCAGTATAAGTAGGGTCAGTCTGTGAGTGGCACATATAAGGATGGTGTACAACACATAGTCCATATACTGTAATACCATACTAGCTAACCATATGTGGCTGTGTTCTCAATGGTTGTGGATATGCACTGTCACACAGGTGTATCTTACCTTGTGCTGTGACATGCCTGTTGAACCTGCTTTATATGCAGGTACATGTGCATTCCCCCTTTGGAGATGTAGGCCAGTGTTGAGCCAGTCTGCCTGCAGCCTGCACAGTACATTGTGACATGCCTAGCAGCTGAGTGTACCTACCCAGTGGGATGTCATGTGCAGATACTAGCCAGATGTCCCACTGCCGGCCCTCCCCTAACAGTCATGTATGTTGGACGGGGCTGTGGGATGCAGTGCAGATGCATGTCAATACCTACTGTGTAGTATGTGGCCATGGCATCCCTGTACCAGTGGTCATACCATTACAGGCCAGGAGGGGTGTGTGAATGCATGACCTATGATGGACATCATAGACCGGTCATTATGTGTTATGCCCATCTACATGTCCATCCACATTCATAGTGTCAGGCATGGTACACATGTGTAGCACTAAGGGCTTATGTGTATACCTCTGGACTGTACAGACTGTTTCAGATCCTCCACATATATTGGCCAATATCTCTGCTGCAGTCCACAGCAGCATTACGTGCTAGCAGCAGTACTGTACAATGATTTCCTTTGGATGTCTTTCAGTAACCAATGGCACACATGTTATAAGCAGATGTGACCTCCCACACACACCGTGTCTGTGAAGACAATCCCAATGACTGTAGCAATAGTCTACTAGTATACCTGCTATACAAACCTGACATCCCCTGCAACTATGACATTGGGAACATACGAGCTGGGGATGGCCTACACTTCATATCTCCAACATATGGTGGGAATATATGTACATATACCTATCCAGATAGCCAGATATACATGATTACACATGTGTACTGCACTCGATTAACACTGTCATGGCAACCACCTATTATAGATTCCCACATCATGTGTGCATGGTCCCATTACATCTCCTGTGTGATGGGCATCCATCCTGTGTGTGGGCAGCAGTGCTACCAACAGCATGTAACAATACCCCTTACAGGAGAATCAGCACACTCAGGGCAGCCACATATTTGTAGGAGGATCAGGAACTACAGGCAGACTGTGAGTAGAGTTGTGTTATGCTTTGTACAGTAGTGGTGTTACAGGGTGTGGGTGTACATACTAGTTTGCCATGGAATGCAGTCCATCTGCATAGCACACAACTGTAGGCCTATCCTCATGCCAGTCAGAGCTATGCCTATCATGTCTTGTCTGGTCCACCACACAGGTCTTGTGTCAGATATTACACTGGCAGTGTGTGTGTTGCATGTTACTGGTACATAGCTGCATCCATGACCATCTCTACCATTGATTCCCTGACTAAGGGTATGTTGCAGACTATCCTGTAACCCGACACAGTTGGCATGGACACCACACTTACCTGGTCATTGCCACCAAGCACCAACTGTTCTTCTGCTATGGCCATATGTGATGGGGTTTGTAGGGGCACTGTAACTGTGTGTGGGCTTGGGGTGGTTAGGACGGTGATGACACATGGTGCAGTGTAGGCCTCTGACAACCCCACGTGTGCCTCACCTGTACCAGCATCACCATTGGTGTCTGTAGGGACACCTACCTCAGTTTGCATGCAGGAGGGACCCTGACTCACCTCTTCACCTGTGGGGGAAACAAATTAATCCCACAGACATACATGTTCCAAATATTTTGGCTGTATTTAACTTGTTTATATTAAGTATTTTGCAGCCTTCATGCAGATTAAAAAATTCAAGAAAAGAAAGAGTTAGATGGGCATTTGGCTCAGTATCACTAGTGGAAAAACTTGTGTAGAGTAATTCTGAAAAGTCTGCCTCCTTTAGGTCAAAAACTAAAAATGTGGCTGATTATGTGCTAGATAAACAATCTAAAGCTACCATATTTAATATAAATAAAATGAGATATTCTAAGGCTGAATCCAGTGACGAATCATATATATATATATATATATATATATATATATATATATATATATATATATATATATATATATATATATATATATATATATATATATATATATATAAAACATAGAAAGATAAATATAGCTGTATATATATATATATATATATATATATATATATATATATATATATACCATAGGAAGTTACTAGGCCATTGGCCCTGAGGCCCTTACAAGCCCAGCCAGATAAATTAGCCTGTGTTCTAACAAGTCAGTACCCGATGCCCCTGTCCAGCAGGGACACAGGTGGAATCCCAGGGGTGTATTTTCTGTTACCCATCCAGTTATCCATGTTGCGCTTTAAAAGGGTTAATGTGGTACTTTGCTTGATCTGGAGCGGGAATCTATTCTACAGATGGGGGAGTCTCTGGGACACAAATCTATCCCACCAAGAAGTCCTATTGATGTCATAGTCCTGATTGAGGGCAAGCATGTGGGTTACTCAAGTGGAGCTTAACTTGCAGATATGCAGTAGTCCCATCAAGATGGGGTCTGAGATTGCTTTATATGTCAGACAGAAGTCACCTTTCAGGAGTCTGTATGAGACAGAGTTTTAGCCTATCTGTGTAGGGTTGATGTTTGAGAACCAGGATTTTCCTGGTGAGGAACCTCTGTGGTCTCTCCAGCTGCTGCATGTGCTTTGTGAGGTACATGCGGAAAGGGGTGTTGTATTCAATAATGGGTCTTATAATGGAAGAATACAGGGATGTTATGACCTGCTTGTCCATGGATGAGATACCCTTCTTAATAAGGTGGGGCATGTAGAAAGTTTTCTGTACAATGGAGGCAGTATGGTGGTTAAAAATCAGTTTGCCATCAATCTGGGTGCTCAAGTCCCTCACGACTGATTATGTGCTTGGGACCTTGTTATTAATGTGATCATTTGTGGGGACATCACTCTCCCCAAAGTGGGTGAGGATGCATCTTTTTGGCATTCAGTTTGAAGCCATGTTTCTGGCACCAGTCATTTGTTTGGGTGAGACCCTCTTGGAGGATGTCCACATCACTAGGGGAATTGTTGACAAAGCCCAGCTTGCAGTCGTCTGTAAACCTGGTCAGCCATAGCTCACTGGTTTTGGACTACACATCAGAAAAATAAATCCCAAATAACAGAAGCCTCAAGACTGCTCCCTGGGCTACACCACTTGTTATGGGTCGACTGCTTGAGGTGGCTTCCCCAGTTTTGACTAGGTGGGTTCTATCAGTGAGCCAGTTTGCTACCCATCTGGTGACATATGGATTGATGCTTAGGTGAGAGTTTATCTATTATACCCGAGTGGGGATTAGTATCAAAGGCTTTGGCCAGGTCAAGGTAGGCAGTCTGCACTGCCTTCCCCTCATGCATGGCTTTGGTGACTGTCTCATAGAAGTCAACCAGATTTAATGGGCATGACCTCCCCTTGACGAAACCAGACTGTGTGGCATTGAGTGTTTGGAGGTTGCCAATGTCCTTATTAATGAGGTCCATGATAATCCATTCTATGACCTTGCAGATAAGGTCAGTTAGGCTAATGGGTCTATAATTGCATGAATTGGTAGATGCTTTACCTTTGTGCAAAGGGATGACAGTGGCTGTCCTGCACTCAGCTGGAATGAAGCCAGTACTCAAGGTTTGGTTGAATAGGGTACCTAATGGTGCTGCAAGTTCCTGCCTGAGTTCACGTAGGATGCAGCCTGGGATATTATCAGGTCCCATGGAGGCTGTATTTTTGCCTTTGAGAGGGCAGTGCTAACTTCATCCCTAGAGATAAGGGGAGGACGGCAGGTGCTGAGGATGTCCTGATTTACTGATGGGGGAAGTTTTCACTGAACCTGTCTGCCAGCAGTTTGGCTATATCTATGGCATTTGTGTATGTGGTGCCCTTGACCACCAGTTTTGAGCAGATCTGAGTGCTTCCTTAGAGACTGCAGACATATGTGAAGAAGGCCCTATGATTATCTTTAGTAGATGTGGACTCAAAGTTTGCTTTGCAGGATTTCACTAATGCTTTTATTTTCTTGTTCAGGTTCAGCAGAGATTACTTCCAGCTAGGTACCTGCTCCTTCTTGGTCCTGGGAAGCAATTTGTCCTTTTATTATAGACATTATTTATTGCAGATGTCTACCAGACAGATTCAGTCTTCCTTGAGGAGGAGGATTTTGTCCTGTTGGGTATTCCTGATTTCATGCAGCTATTTAAATGCTTGTGTAGTACTTTGGTGTAGGTTTGGACATTTGTGCCAGTTCCTATGGAGGGGGTGGGGGCTGTGAAGCTGTTTATACCTTCCCTTAGGAGGTTGTAATCACCTTTGGAGAAATTTTTATGTTTTTCCATAGCAAGAGAGGGGGTTGTGGGAGATGGTGATTTTGAAGTGACTACTTTGTGGTTAGATCTTACCAGGAAGGATGACACTGTAGGGATGCTGCAGGGTTACTAATGTTGGTTAATACCAAGTCCAAGATATTATCACTTCTTGTGGAGGTGTTGACCAACTGGTCTAAGGCAATTGCATTGATGAAATCTAGGAATCTCTGGTCATTTGTGTTTTGGCCTGAGTAGGTCTTCCAGTCTATGACTGGATATGTAAAGTTGCCTAGGATAAGGGTAAAGGGTTGATTCTTGATAGATTCGAAGAGGTCCAGATAGGTGGGATGGGCATCTTGAGTCAAGGTTGGGGGCCTGTACCTAGCTATGATTTGAATAGGGGTCTTGTCAGTGGTTAACTGCACCTAGATGGTCTCCTCTGTGTCACACTGTTGGACCAACCTGGAGATGTGTATGCCTTTAATATATATGAAACTCCACTTCCTTTTGCTTTGCTGCCCACAGTCTGTGACGTGAATGTATGATAAGATGAGTAACCTGGTATGGCTGGGGTGCTCTCCGCAGCTTTGAACCAGGTTTCTGTGATTGCACAAATATCAGCATCTTCCAGGGTTAAGAATGCTTGCAATTAGTGCAGTTTCATGTTTAGACTCCTAGCATCTAGCAGCATGAACTTTAATTTGTGTTTTGATGAACTTTTCATGTTGGTAATTTTGACCTTATGTCATTACCCAAAAAGGCACTATGGGGGAAACAAGACCCTTTGTCAGAAGCCTAAAGCCCAAGGGAGACAGATGTAGGCCATCTCTGGCAAAACATCGTGGTCTGTCAATCATGTCTTCCCAGGCTGTTAGGTACTGGATACCCTGTAAATGACACCAGAAACTAAGCCAATTGATAAAGTCAATAATTTTCTGTTTGTATTGAAGCATCATTCTGGGTGATGGTAGAATGCTGCTTAAGGCTAGGGACATACCTGCCTGGGACATATATTCAGTGAGCTCGATCATGTCTCTCTTCATATAGTACAGGGAGGTACATCTCATGTCATTCACACCAACATGGACTATGACAGAGTCATAACAGTACCTGTTGTTGAGACACTTGAGTGTATGTGTGATATGGTGGATTCTGGCACCTGACAACTGTGACTTTCTCCTTATCCAGCCTGGTGAGGGGCATATCTGTGTATCACACAATGGAGTCTCCCGTGACTAATATTTTGGGTTTATGGTTAGGCCTTTGTGGCTGTGAGACGCAGGTGTGTAGACTATGGTGTGTGGTGTGGTGGTCTCTGGAGTTCGTGTGGGTTTTTGCCTCTGAGGTCTCTTTTGTTTGGGTATGTTTTTGTTGAGGACATCCACATAAGTGGGTGTATATATGTTTTGACATCTGATTTGAATAAAATTCTGAGGGCATTCATTTCAGTTTTCTTTTCTGACATCTATGGGACATCTTCAGATTTATTTAGTTTAGATATCAACAACTACATACAAGAATTCTTTTCAGAATAAATAAAATTTACAGAGTTTCACATGACAAATCATTTAGTTTTAGATACAACTATGTTAATAGTTAATAAAACACATGCCTGAATGCCCAGGTCTATATTATAACATCGAAGTTCTCTAACATCGAATGTTATTATATCGAACCTGTAATGTCGAACGCTGAAAACAGCGAAGGTGCAGGACATCGAATTTTTTCCCAGGGAAAGAATTAGGTGGGCCATTGCTTTGGCTTCGCTGTTTTCAGCATTCGATATGTTGGAGCATTACGGGTCGGGTTCAGGTAAGTGTGCGATTGTGTGTAGGTTAGGGGACGGGTTAGGGGAGTTAGGGTTAGGGAGCAGGTCAGTTAAGATGTACGGTTGTGTGGACGTTAATGTTAGGGCACGGGTTCAGGTAAGTGTGTGATTGTGTGTAGGTTAGGGTTAGGGGGTGGGTTAGTTGAGTTAGGGTGCGGGTCAGGTAAGTGTGCGATTGTGTGTAGGTTAAGGTTAGAGGGCGAGTTAGGTGAGTTAGGGTTAGGGCGCGGGTGAGATGAGTGTGCGATAGTGATGGACCTTAGGGTTAGGGTTGGGTTAAGGTAAGTGGATAGCTAGTACAGTATGTAAAGTTTAGTTTAGGTGTAGGATTTTAAGTGTATGTGTGTAGATGGCTGTTTTTTGTGTGTGTGTTTGTGCTGTGTGTATGTTTCTCGGAATAGCAAATTTTTTCCCTGGGAAAAAATTTGCTATTTTGACTGTTCGATGTTTTCACACTTTGGTGTTTAGGGTTCGATATAATAACATTCGATGTTAGAGAACTTCAAAATTATGATATAGACCCAAATGCCCTTCCATCTGATTTTTTTTAAATAGGCCAGATTTCAAAAGCTAGTTGCGGACAGTGCAGGATGCTGAAGAAAGCAGACACAATTTCAGAAGACATGCCAAAATCAGTCTGAGCACTTATTTATTCAGTGTAGGATAATTATGGATTCTGCATGCACCTGTCAGATTCTAAAACACATTGTGCATGCCCAATACAACTTAAATGTGACAAATGCAATGCCAAGTCTGTCTACGAAATCCTTCATGAATAACATACTATAATGCTAGGAAAGGAAGTAATTCTGATAGAATTATACAGAATCCATAACAACACAGAAAAAAATGCCATCTGCAATGAATGAATTGCAACAGGCTATAGTACTCCAAGCCATGGAGGAGGATTTGTCTGTGCATATCAAAAAGCAGAACGTTAGAGATGACTGTGATTATCCCTTCATTTGTGGCTGGTGCCCCACACAACAATCCTTTAAACCCTGCAGAGTAGCCTACAATCACAACAAGAAACACCACAAAATGTTTCCTCTGGTGTATTAAAAGCCAGGTTCAGATGTCTGAACACATCTGGGGGTGCACTGTGACACACACCTGAAAAGGCAGCACAGATGATAACCGTTTGTGCCATGCTACACAATATGCTTACAACAATACATTGCAGTATTCCTGCTGCAGGTGTGGGTGAACTACACCAATAATCCTAGCTGTCTGAAGATGACATTCCACAGCTATCAGAGGAGGAGCATGGGAACACATGGGCAGAAGAAGCAGGAGCAAGCAATGAAGGATGCAACCAAAAGTCCAGGCTCAGGCAACACAGCGGTGTCTTTTACGTTCCTTTCAGTCATGACAAGCCACACATACAGAAGTGTACACAATAAACAATGAAGTTCAGATGTTGCCCCACCACAGCAGCATTGATTACATGTAATGGAAATTACCCAGCAGATGTACACACTGAGCATCAAACATGACATCATAATTGCAACATATAACAGCATGAACATATACCAAACTACCACGACAGGGACCATTGACTCGGGACACAAGTGAAATAGGTAGGCATACAGATTCATAGTAGTGCATGTGTGTATGGCAGACAACAAGGGACATACTTCTGTGAACCTCATTCCCATCTCTTCGCTATCAAATGATGCAAACAGGAAAACAAGTCAGGACATATTGCATAACTGATTTCAATATCACAAGTGACATATAGCAATGCAGGGTCTATATTACAAGATCGAATGTTTAGGTGATCGAACACCTAAACATCAAACTTGTAATATCGAATCTGCAAATGTCAATCGGCGCAGGGAAACACGTCAGTTGTCCACAAAAATAAAAATAATAACTTTAGACCCAAACTAAGTGGTGGGATTTGCCCCCCACACCCCCCTAACTAAATATGCCAACTCTGAGATCACATTACAGTAGACAAAATGGCAAAATCCAGCAAATGACCAAGGGAACTCTTTCCCTGCGTTAAATCATCCGTTTGTTGTTTTTTGCTTTCGATATTACAAGTTCGATGTTTAGGTGTTCGATCACTTAAACATTTGCTCTTGTAATATAGACATGCAATGCAAAGGCTAAAGTATCATGTACTGAATGGAGTTGTCTATGGTCAGTAAAAGTAACAGACATATGGAATATCTTTCAGTAAATCTCATTCTGTGTGTGACAAATGTTTTGAAAATGTTTGTATAGATATCTCTTTGTTGATGTTTACAGATATTTTGCACATTACAACTATAGTGTGTGTATTGGTCTGATTTCTATGAATATCTCTGTTATCTGTAATTTTCTGTTAACAGGGGCTCTTTTACTGCAGTTTTATGTATAAAGCTTTGAACATACAGGGATAGTTCTGTAGAATGAAAGTGGAATAGGTTAACATTGGCAGACTGAATGTACTGTATAACTCTGGCCTTGTTTCTTAACTCCAATTCACCACCCTTCTCATACTATTTTTCGAGGGGGTGAGATGGACAGATATGATTTTGACTGTAGATCCAAGACATCTCCTGATATCAGGGATATTTATGATGTATAATTTAATTCCACTGTTTGAGATATGAAGTGTTATAGTTGTGTTTTTCTGTTGTGAAGAGTGCGCTGACATACAGTCATGCTTGCAAGTTTTTGTTTACAAATGCACATTACATCGAACTGCAGTTTAGCCATCTTGTAATGTGCAAACCATGATCCATGTTACTACCCCATCCCTGCACAGTCATACCTGTGATTTGTCTAATGCAATTTCCTCCACACAGTCTCAGCCAAGTTGGATTAGCTAGGCAGGAAGGTGTCAGTGTTGTAGTGTGAACATAGGAGTTGCAAAGTTTGAATTTCAGTTTTTCCAGTCTTTGTTTATTAGTCTTCCAATGTTTAAAGTATTTTGTGTGACACAACAAAAAATGTGTATGCAGATTGACACAACAAAAAATGTGTATGCAGATTCTGTCTTGTTATTTAATGAAAAAGTTAAAGAACATGCGCTGCTCAGCCTATTTCAGCATTATTTTATACCTACATAGTATCATTTATACATGCTTTTTAATTTTTACAGGAGATGAAGAACACTCTAGGAATCATGCTTTGTGCATCAGGTGGATGCACAGGCTGGAAGATCAATGCAGGCAGAAAGGTATGTCGATTACTTTATCATATTTTGTACCTAGAATATATCTGATCATTGTAAGGGGATGAGCTCTTTTGGCATTTCCATGTATAATACTACGAGTGCAAGAATACCCAGAATGCATCTGTAAGGTAACAACAGTAGTCATATAATTCCTGTGATTACCAGTATGTATTTAATAAAAAAACGTTTACGTATTTCTTAGGTGCAGGCCATGTTTGTTGAATGTAATGTTGTGAATTGCACATCACAACTAGATGACAGTCAGTTATCTATGACTGTCACAGTGCTTTTCATTGTAATGTTTCATATACATGTAAATAGGGGTCTACTTTATCCTCTCGAAAGACGATTCCATCGAATATGAATCATGCGACAAATAAACAGCGAAACGCAAATACGTCGAACCAATAAAACAGCAAAATTTAAAACGTCAAACCGTCATAGTCGGCCAACCCACAGCCCGCAACACACTACGTACCCAAACACAATAACAAAAAACACATGCATACACTAATAAAAACCCTACTTCTAACCCTAAAGTAAAGCACCAAAACCCTACTTCTAACCCTACACTAAACCCTACATACACAACTATCTATGCACTATCCTTAACCCCTCCCTAACCCTAAGGTCCATAACTACCGCACACTTACCCTACAAAGCTATACCCAAACAAACTAAAATTCCACACACATACACTTAACAAAACCCTACGCTAAACCTTACATACATTACTTACCTATGCACTTACCTTAACCCGCACCCTAACCCTAAGTTCCGTAACTATAGCACACTTACCTTACGAAGCTCTACCGCAGACAGGCCAACTATGACGGTTCGACATTTTCAATTTTGTGGTTTCTTTGGCTCGACGTATTCGCATTTCGCTGCTTATGTGTCACACGATTCATATTCGACAGAATCGTATTTCGAGAGGATAAAATAGACCCTGTAAATAGTACTTTGCCTGTTTTTTGTACAATAGGTGTTGGCCCACTTGTATGTCTGGCTGTGGTGCTCACTGACTGATTTGCTGTGCATAGCCTGCCTATTCACACACTGACTGGGTGTTTGCTGTCTTAGTGTTAAGATTTAAGGTGGCAAACTATGTGTGCCATGCTCTTCAGTTCAACATGGGTAGCGCTTCTGCCAACAAAAGAGTTGATGCTTTGATTACAGCACACTTGTATTATGTGTTTAGGGATAGTTGTGCACATAGCCATTCCTGTTCTTCATCTATATCTGCCTGTTACATAATCAATGATCAATATTACACAGTTTGCAGTGGCATACTGATTGCTAAATTATTATGTAGGTCATTGATATATAAGTAGACAGGCAGTATTGTTTCTAAGATACAAACATATGGTGTTATATGTCACATGCTGTCACCGTGTTTCTGATTGTCCATTATTTCTAGGGTGTCTTGTTGCATTCCAAAGATTTGATGTTGTTGTGTTAGCTAATGACGATGTTGCAATGGTCATATAATTTGCATATATGTCTTTATATTTTCAAATGAATTGTCACCTCACTATATTTTACTTATATAAAGATGTTGGTGGCTGTTCTCATGAGTCATTACTTTTACTGACACCTGGTTACAGTTGTTTGTGATTCACATACACACACACACACACACACACACACACACACACACACACACACACACACACACACACACGAAACATAGAGATATTGCTATTCTTTCAGACAGTCTCCCTGTGAATGTAGTGAGGCATACCTTAATTGTTATCCAGTACCAGTCACAGTGGTTGTGTTATGTTGTTATTTTCACAGTTGTCTAAAAGAGGAGCAGTTGTTTTGCAATGTCAGCATGCGTCAGTGTTGCATGCCACATTATCATGTTATGCATGTCCTCACATGTCATTATATCTACATGAGCTGACTGTGCACATTTGTCATGCATAATGATGGGTGCTAAACAATTACTCAGGTAATGGCAGGATTTTGATCTGTATTATACATGCCATGTCATGGAGTGCTGACATTCTGTGAAGGATATTGTGGGCCAGCAATGGGTCTCTACTGAAATAATTCAGAACTATAGATAATAGGACATTGGGAATGTGTTGTGTGCATGAATATCCCCAGCAAGCTATATCTGCTTTTTATTATACTTCTTTATACATAATCCATTTAGGCCATAACATCTGAGAATGTGGTTATAATGACACCTGTAATATACCTTTCTTCTCATATGCAGGGATCATAATGACAGCATAGTACAGTTTGTGTTTTATCACAGACATGTTCTGCACAGGACTATGTGTCCTAATAGATATGGTTTTCATCATTATGGTTTGGATTCATGATCTACATTGTATGTGGTGGCAGACATGACACTGGACATACCTTATTGTAATGTGTCATATTGATTTTTTTCTGCCTGTGCATTGTGGCACAGTGTGTATGTTATGTAGTCATACAGTTGCAGGTATGTATATTCTGTACTTTCTTTCTTGTAATGTGATTTACTTTGACAGAGCATGGGACTTGTTGACAAGTCTTGGAGTACAATTTGTGCTGTTGGGACACTATATAGACGAATAAACTCTATCCCCTGAGCCATGAAGTAATGCTGGTGCCATTATCCCACTTTAAGAAGTATTTCCTGGTGTTTAATGAGTCTCCACCACATTTGTGTTGGGTAGTTGAAAACAGCCTTTTGGCCATGTTCAATACAACATTGTGGTGGGAATGGCCATGCTGATCTATACTGCCATGCAATTCCTTGAATAACTTGGTCATGTAAATGTCTTCATGGAGGTGGTTCCAGGGATAGAGCACATGGCTAATATTTTTTTAATCAACCAAAATCTTTATTAACCATAAACAAACCTTTGAAATAACCAATAGGACAGGGCAAGGTGGTTTTGATATAACAAGTGTCAAGATTTTAGTCTCATGAGAAATATTGCTTGATACCAGTTCATTCTACATGGGGAAATATAATGTAAAGTATGCCCTTCTATCAGTACCCACTTGGGCAAATTCTTGTACATAGCTAATCAGCATGGTTGTCCCCCCTGAATGCCTCATGAACGAGGGGCCAACACTTCATGTGCTGCACATCTTCACATTGGATTGCCATGCACCACCATGCAAGGGCAGCTGATGAATTAGGGAAAGGTAACACAATGTGCACATGGAAGTGTACACATTGTGGTAACTTCTTGAATCTCCCCTGCTTATGTACAGGCATCATTTAGGCTGTTGAAGAACAATATTTGTTATGAACCCTGAATTCTTTTGACAGAATTCTATTAGCCTATGTTCTGCTTCATTTTGCAGTCTAAGGCCAGGCTTGCCCATTATTTCAATTCTATGGTGACCACCTTCTTTGGCATCTGTATTTGAAGCATAAACCTGTATCACTATAACACTGAATAGTTAACATTGCAGTCTGACTGACATCATTCTGTTATTTTCTGGAGTTGTAAATCAGCTTTGCTTTTCATACCCTTTTAGTAACTGTAAGGGACAATACATTTATTCTGCAAGATTCTTAGTCACTGTAGAAGATCTCATAATTATCTCATCTAAAATAATTCATTCAATTCTATTTCATTTCACATATTTCCAAGATGTCAGTGTTTATTTTAGTCATCTCATCCTTAGTCACATCTGGTTTACCTTGGTTCACAGTTCCACATTCCAGGTTCTAATTCTATATTGTATGGGGGAGTTTAAGAATGGAAGAAACATTTTAGTATTTAGTAATTGTCAAAAGCAATGAATAGTCAACAGTACATAGGCTTAAAGTAAGGCATTTGAGAATACCGAGACAGCTTGACTGGCCAGCTGCAGGAGCAGTCACATTAGGAAACATGAAAATCTTACAGTGCATAGTGCCCCTGAAGTTTAGCAGAAGAATTAACACTGAATATAATGAAAGATTGTCAACACACTTCCTGTTTAAATTTCATTGCAATGCGTTACACTAATCCATGCACACAACTTTAATAAACTTAAAAAAAGTAATAAGTATAACAAGTTGTAATGTGAAACTTGCTCCTTAATAACAGATTCCTTGTCTAAGACAAGAAAGCTGCTGAAAGAATTTCAATTTAAATCAACTAGCACACAAAGTCATGTCTAAAGCTTTTGCACAAAGTCATGACTGGAGTTGTTGCACCATTAAACCTTAAACCTCTTAGAGATATCTAGCTTAGCTTTGTCTTTCTTGGCATTTTACTGAGTGCTTTGCCGGCCTAAAGGTATTATGAAATGATGATTCCATCTTATCTAGGTATTTCTTGGAGTTTTTATTAAATGGTTTGTCTTTGTGACCGTTTTATGCTTTAATTTGGATGTTATATGAGAAACATGGCATAGCTAGATATACCCCGGGATTCATGAAGCTTGCGCCAGGTGCAGGCATAGCGTCGGCATTCTAACATCAGATATGGCAGGCCGAGTGATTCAAGTACGAGCTGTTTCCATGTGCACTACATGTGTACGCTACGCATGCACAACTCCAGAGCCTTGTATGCTAATTACCCATTGTGCAGCAGTGTAGCATGCAAATGAAGGTATGTAGTGATTTAGGAAGTGATGCAGGCATAGTGTAAGCAAGCAGAAATGTAAACCATAGAAAATGATTTACATTTTTGCAAACATAAAATCGGAGCCATGACAGCCGACCAAACACATGTATTATAATGTTAATATATGCCAATGGCTAAATATATAGCCAGTGGCATAAAAAAATGTACAAAATATAAAATTAACATTGAATATATATATATATAGTTGCACTATCATGACGTGGAAGAGCAGGGTAGCGGTGCCAAAGGGGATTGCAAGGAATATATAAAAATATAGAATAAAACCGCAATGAAACACATATCACAATTTCCCCATAATAGTAAATGACAGGCATGCTACACCATACTCATGGAGCAAGGGTTGCCAAGGGGCAGTGACAGTGTTATGTGCAGTAGCTAGGAATTAGTAGGCAATGCCATGCAAATGAGAGGAGTAATAGTGAATCACAGATTTCCTGCTGATGTAAGGATGCAC
>NC_056743.1:1395297797-1395318497 GCF_019279795.1 Protopterus annectens
AAAATTTGGGGGGCCCGTTTTTTTTAAAAAAATTTCAACAATTTGCCAATGGAAAAAGGGATAAAAGTGTTGTGCCTCTGCCCATTCTCTAGACACCACTATCTATGTTAGCCACAAGGGGTTGTATCAAACCCTTTAGTCCCCTGGGGGTAATGTCTTTAGTTTTGTAGGCTTTAAAAGTTTTAAATGCCATACATTGGTGCTAAAGTTTTCTCTCCTCTCTCATATGTCTATTAAGCTAGAAAACATAATATTGCATTGGGATTGACCATCTGGTATTGGTAAATGGGATCAGGTCCTGATAAAGTATTTCTTCTAGGCCAAAACCTCTAAATTGTCTTGGGCTTACTAAAGCCCTCAGTATATCACTAATATCCATAGCTACACAATATAAAAAATGTGATATAGCCACACAAAATTACCGAGTGACCACCAAATGCAAACACACACTTATAATAATCAGTATCCAATATCGATAATACTGTCCATAAATTAGGCTAATCTCCAAACATAATGTAATAATACACTGATCATGTCAAAAAAATCAATAATCTGGTTATCTTACTATAAGTGGCCAATAGCCAAAAACAATAATAGACCTTCGTCTCCAAATACTTGATAAATCTGATTATTAAAACTGCAATAAATGCAGCCAAAATTCCACCACCATTCCAAACTTGGATCTTGGGAACAAGATCAAAAAAGTTATTAGATATTAAGTATTAAGTCAAAAAATAGTCAAAAAAATAGGCCGACCTACGTCTCTGCCTATCATACCTTAATACTGCATATTGCCACCGTAAGAGAATGAAGATTTGACATAATCATAAATTATTATAAATGTAGCCTTATATGGACCTTAATCCTATGGTACTGAGTAATCAATAATATATATTAATTGCAAATCACGGCCACTTGGAAAATTGTGTCTCACTTAAGACCCCTAAACATATTTTGTATCAGGACCTGAGGCCAAATTACAATATAAAAAATATTTATACCTTTAAGGTCCCCAAAAACATATATGAGTGGTCAGTAAAGTCCTAATTATTGTATTTGAATATAAAGAATCCAAATAAATACCAGTCCCTTTGTAAACAGAGGTCAGTAGTATATAAAACTATAACAGAACCACCAACATCCAATAATATATTTTCAAAAACCTGTGGCCCCTAGAAGAGAGCAAATATCAACTGTAAATATCAACAAAAAAATAAAAAATAATCAGTTGCGTACTTTATATGATGTACATAGTCCCCAAGAACAGATATATAGAGAACAACGTTGTTTCAAATGTCCCCAGAAACCAACATGTAAACCCAACCTAAATAATATATAAGTTAAATTGGTTCACAGGCGATATGCAAGCCCCTAGTTAAAGCCAGAGGATCGAAAAACCAATTTGACCCAGTTACAACCCAATATTCAAAGTTCTTAACTAAATATCATTAGACCCAGATTAATCGCGACAAAAGTGTATGCAAAACATCACAGGAATATTAACCCATCAATATGCAATGTTACATAATAATACATATGAATAACCCACATAGAAAATATCTGAGGTACAGGATGTTATATCAGATATACAATGTTACGTAGTAATACATGTGAATAACCAACATAGGGAATATCTGATGTACAAGATGTTATATCAGATATAAAAAATCGTCCACAGTCTCTATTGACTTAAATATTCCGTGTTCGCAAAAGCACAAACACTAACACATGTGAGTCACCCACATAAAGACTATCTAATGTACAAGATGTTATACAAAATAAACAAAAAGTAGTCCACAGTCTCTGTTGACTTGAATGTTCCGTGTTCGCAAACACACAAACACCTCCGCTTGTTTAGTCCAAAAGTAAATTAATTTATTGACAGGGGCCCAAACCTCCACATGAAGCTACATAGCCAGCTCTTCACCACACATCCTTGCTATAAATATGTAATTCCCAATGTTAGAATCCAAAAAAAACGACCAGACCTATTAGAAGTTAGACAAAATAAAAGTGAAACATGTCCCGGCCCGAAAAACAGTACCTTAGTTGCATCCCATGGGCCACACATAAATTCTGGATAGTCGTCAGTTGTTATTGAGCTTTGGAAAACAAGAAAACCTTAGTTGGAAAATATGTGGACCAACAATGCTCCCATGAACAAACGCCAAAAATATAAAGCTGATGATGGGTCTCCGACTGCTCCAACAACCCCGAAATGCCAAAATTACCAAACAAAAATGTTTGAGCGAACCAGATGTCCCCAGCGCGAAAAGGAAAACTTGTAAAAGACTCTGAACAAAAAGTTTGCGCACGCAGGACAACGTGCACGGCCCCAACCAGCCCGTAAATTCAAAAAAAGTGAGCCAGCACGTATAATTCGCTCTTCCAAAAGACAAATTTATTATACAAAAGTATAATGGCAATTAACCATTATACAAGCAAACCGGTTTCGGCTATCATATAGCCTTTATCAATGCTCCATGTTGGAATCAAGTGAAAAAACCAACCACCATATGAGTCCCAAATTTATAGTACTCATTTAAAGGGGCATGTACCATAAAAAAAGAGAAGGACACAAACATTTGGGAACAAAAAAGATTATTCCTATATGTATATGCAGCCACACCAAAACCTACCGAATCTATATAAATATATTCCATATCATAAAAAATTGAAAATGGATTAATACAATAATCAACCTGTCTCAATTGTTATTTGTATGAATACATATAAATATACCATAAATTTTGTATAAATATACATTAACAATGAGACGTATAGAATCACTATGAATATATTCCATATCATTAAAAATTGAAAAAGACAATATGGACCAGACTGCAGATACCTGTATAAAGGCATTCTATGGACACATTCAGGAATGCATGGAATGCATGCATGAAGCCACATATGAAAGCATGACCCAATTCTCCAAAGGCAGATGTCCTGGGTGCCGGACACCAGCCATAAACACACTATACAATAGAAGGATGACGCCACTACATGATACAACAACCTCCCAAAATGTGAAGGCACCACTGATGAGTATTGGAAGAAAACTACAGGCACCCATATGATTGTCTAAGGCCATCTTTGAGAGAGGGTTCCACAAGCCACTGAGGATAATCACAAGGCTGCCTGTAGTTATGTTAGTAACCTGGGTGGTACTACCCAGATATGCTCAGAGGTAATCCAAGATGTCACACAAAATACAAAACACACAGACATTGCCATCATCCTAGTGGACAGGTTCAATGCTGCTCTCCCCCACCACACCAAAAGGGCAAATATGTCTCAAGGGCACAGTGCTGCCCCCCCCCGACATCACAGATGCTCAGGTAAGAGATGCCCTTCCCAAAGCAATAAACACTGCATCAATGGGACCAGACAGTGTCCCAGGCTGTGTCCTACATGAACCACGAGAAGAGCTACACCCAGACATAACACCACTGTTCAATCCCAGCCTTAATACTGATATGTGGCCAGAGAGTGGCATACAGCAACAGTGGTCCCTCAACATTCAGGTGGTGCCTTCACGGATCCTGGACAATTACTGCACCCATTAGATGTCTGACTAGCTTTGTCTGCAAAGCTATGGCAAGGGATCATCATGAACCTCACATATCTAGATATTGTGGACCTACAGACATGTCACCATACACAGTTTGGCTTTGTCAATGGCAAATCCTGCCTCCAACCTGTTTGATTTCTTTGGAAACAGTCACCAAGGCCACTGTCAAGGGAAGGAGGTCTACACAGCCTACCTGAACCTTGTACAAGCTGGATACAATACCCTGTTGTGCATTCTAGGAAGCTCAGCAGTGTACATATTAACCCCTATGTCACTATGGGTATTGCACAGTGGCTCAAGGGCAGAACACACATGGTAGAATTGCTGGAGCCATGTCAGCCTCCAACCTGGTACAAGTGGTGTCCCACAAGGCACAGCCCTGGGAGCTGTCATCTTCATTATATATTTATCATAGGTACAGGCCAACATGGAAGTACTGTGGCTCAGCAAGTCGCAGGTGACTGCAAACCGGACACCATAATCAACTCACCAGCTAACACACGCACCTCCAAAAGGGACTCTTGCAACACACGACGTGCCACAGCCATGGCCTCAACGTGAATGACAGAAAGCGATAGTCATCCCTTTGTCAATCACAAAGTGAAACAACGTGCACCACATATGTGTTAATCCATTAAGTGCAGACGAAGGAATTATGGACCTTGGGGTACACAGGTTGATAGCATTCTACCATTTGACAACAACATGGACAAAGTGGTTAGGTAAGCATGTTATATGGGCCACATCATCATGGGATCCACATGTAGATCAGGGGAGGACATTGTGCCCCTTTACTCATCCCTCATCATGCCCATAATTGACTATGATGAACCTGTCGGCATGCACCTTACCAGACACCTGCATCAACTGGAGATACTACATATTTACCGACAAGGGGATCAAAGGCTCAAACAGATGCCACATACTGACTGGTTAAAGTAACAGCAGCTCTACTCAGTGACATACTGCCTCTTCATAGGCAATCTGTGCCTGACATAGAAGGCCAGGTCATACCATCACTTAATGGCCGTGCTGCATCTCAGAATATCCAGATCCCACCAGGATGAAAGCTGGAAATACTTGAAACTCAGGAGTGATATGCATAGGACATGCTGGAGGGGCACATTCACAACTCAGAGGCTCCCTTCATTCCTGAATATTATCCCAATAGAGTTAGGCAGACTGACTCTTAAAAGTGACTATCTTCAAGAGTGATATTAATGACAGGATGTGACATTGTAGGTTACCCTGGTATCACTTATGTGTCACTGTGAGACAGAGGCACAGTATACTAACCTTGGAAAAGGGCATAGCAAGACAGATTCACAATGCATGTTGAAAGGCACACACATTCTGGCTAGGTGGATACATGCCCTGGGCAGACATCCTGTACTAAACCTATGGACCTATGTATCTTTATCACCATTGTCCCTATGTGCTGTTAATCACCAATTAATCTCAATACTATGGTAGCATGTGCAAAGGTCAGTTGTCAGTCACCCTATGGTACAGTTGTAGAATATGTGTGTCATGTAGTAATGTCACAGCTGCCACATGTACACAGTCAACCCTATCCCCTACCCATGGATGTGCATCACATGTATGAGATGGAAACACATGGCCAAACTGTGGACTAAGCACTCTGAACCCAGTACTGCAGAAGCAACCTGTCTGGTGGCATGAAATACTACAGTGACAGCTACCAATCTGATGTGGACCTACATGGACGGCAATACAAGCATGGAAACACAACAGGTCAGTTGTGAAGCCTAAGGGATAGCATCCTGTATGACTGGCAGACATCTCTGCAGCTAGCACACACGAAGGCATACATTAGGCCCTGCACACAGCACGCATAACACATAGCGTCACAAATCCTGTGGTGGGTGTCAAATGCACAAGTGCCAGTCTGTGGCACAGCTATGCGTACAACACTGTACGCTGAAAAATACTGCCGCAGATTGTGTTAGGCACTTTTATTGTCTGTGTCAGTGACAGTGAGACAATGCTCACCAGGCTGGAAAAGCAGGTGTAAGTAGGCTCAGCAGTGATATGCTTCCTCATGGGGCACTGCTATGGTTCACCACATAACACAAACATACAAGTCAGTCAGATGCATGGACACATATGACTCAGTCATTGTCCATGCCACCACAGCTGATGGATGTCCCCTCACTGGGGATACATGATAAGAGGGGAACATGGAAGGGATCATTCGAGCAAGTGACAGACAGGCTGGTAGACCCCTGACCTTGGTTGGCAGTAATCAGACCTCACCAGACTAGAGTTCTGACAAATTACTGAATGCTAATGAATTCATTAGCAAGTGTAGCTACAACACCCCCAGCTGAAATTGGTTCTTAGAAGTACGCAGTCACTGCATTGCTAAGTGGAATACTGGTCTTACCACTCCCACAACAGGTGAAAAACATGCAGCTCCTGTACTACATCACAACATGTGTGTGGACTATATGCCCCCAGACCAGGTGTGCATCCCTCACTACTAGGGCTTGATAGCATCTACATCTCTGCACTGTATATACATTACATCCCATTGATGCTGCACTCCTGCACAGAAGACCACGGTCATAATGTTACCCTGTGCAAATACCATGTATTCACATGTGGCAGGCATCACACATGGTAACTGATCCGAGAGGTCACAGGTACATATGTGTATTTGAGTGGCCACACATACATCATGTGTGCATTGCCATAACTGGTTTAATCAATGTCATGCATTATTGTGAGTGACAACCCACACATGGGCATTCTGTGTGTGCAAAACACACGCGGCATGTCTGTAATCAAAAGCCATGCATACAATTGTGATATCGCTTTTTAGAAAGGTATGTGCATCCTGTAGTGTGTTTTCCCAGTTGCCAAAACGGATATATCAATCATACAATACCCTTACCCCCCTCGCACGCACACACACACTCCTGCTGCACTCTTGCTGGATTCAAACCCCTACCTAACTATGTTATGACACTAGAGATGGACGATTAGCAATACAAGTACACGCCATTCGCATTACCGGGAGACTTCTCTTCCCCTGATATATACTTCCTTATAGGGTGCTGACATCATCATGAGTTTAGAAAGTGGAATGATCATCCTGTGGTGTGCGTTTCCCCCTGAAGTTGCCAAAAGGGATGTTTCTTTCATACACACACTTACCCCTTCACACACACTTGCCACCTGCTGGATTCAAACCCTACCTAACTATGTTATGACACTACAAGGACGGACGCATTAGCACAGCGCATATGTCGTTACTGGAAACTTCCTTTCCCTGATAGTACTTATATAGGTGCTGACATCATCAGAGTTTAAGTAGAAAGTGGGAATGATCATCCTGTGTGGTGTGTTTTCCCAGTTGCCAAAAAGCGGATGTTTCTTTCATACACACACACACACACACTTACCCCCCTTCACACACACTGCCACCCAAGTGCTGGATCTCAAACCCCTACCTAACTATGTTATGACATCTACTAGACGGATCGCGATGATACTTTTAGGGCTACCAGCTGGCTTACCGCCGCGATTACTGGGAGACCACCTTCCCCTGATATACCCTTATATAGGGTGCCTGACATCATCAGAGTTTAGAAAGTGGAATGATCATCCTGTGGTGTGTTTTCCCAAGATTGCCAAAAGGGATGTTTCTTTCATACCCCTACACTTACACACCCTCACCCCTCACCCCTTCACACACACTTGCCCACCTGCTGGATTCAAACCCCTACCTAACTATGTTATGACACTCAGAGACGGACGCGATTAGCACAGCCGCTGGCATCAAGTACTGGAGACTTCGCTTTCCCTGATGATATACCTATAGGGTGCAAGCTGACATCATCAGAGTTTAGAAAGTGGAATGATCATCCTTGTGGTGTGTAAGTGTTTTCCCCAGTTGCCAAAAGCGATGTTTCTTTCATACCAACACCCTGCCATCTCACACCACACACTCATTCCCCCTTCACACACACTTGCCACCTGCTTCGGATCTTCAAACCCCTACCTAACATAAGTTGCTTATGACACTTGAGACGGACGCGATCAGCACAGCGCACTTCATTGGGATTTCCTCATTACTCGAGAGATTCCTTTTCTCCGACATACCTATATAGGGTGCTTACATGATCAGTGTCTAGAAAGGGGAATGAGCATCCTCTGGTGTGTTTTCACAGTTGCTGGGAGTAACATTTGGACCAGTGTGTGTGAGCATGCCCAGTTCAGCCTTCCCATGGCATGTTGTGTGAAAGATGTCATCACATTTATCTAAGTGTGTGAACATGCCCAGTGTGGGCTTAACATATGTTGAACTCTGCAGTCCATCACAAGACATTTGTGGATGAGTGTGAATCTTCAACAAATACCTCCAGTTTATGGTTGTGTGTTCTGTGCCATGTTGTGTAGTTACTGTCCCGAATGCTTTTTGTGTGAACAAAAACAGGGAAAGTATACTGTGCCTGCAGGTTTTTGCATGGGATACTTTGCACACACAATTGTCAACATCCGCCTTCATACTTCGACCTAACACTATAGCACTGTATAGTGTAGTGTTTCCCCAGTACTTTCACTGTGGTGGTCAGTATCCTGGCTTTAGTCCTATCACTGCTTTACATTTCATAGTGTGCATGCAACAGCCTGGTTATGGTCCAGTCGCGCACATCTGCACAAAGGCAGTGCCTCTACAGACCCTGGTAAGTACCGCCCCATAAGCTAACAAGTCTAGTCTGCAAAGTTATGAGAGGATCATAATTCGAGCTCATAAACAAAGATATGGGGACATGCAGACATTGTACCCATCCCATTTTGGCTTGGTCAAGGGGCAGGCAGATCATGCCTTTTGTACTGGGTTGTGATGATCTTTCAAAACAGTCACTTAGGCCATTGTTGGGAAGGCAGTCCATACAGCCTACCTTGGCCTTGCAACACTTTGAACACAATACCCCACTCAGGTATTGTGGAAAAACCCTAACTAACTGAAATGTAAACCCCATATGCTTCTACAAGATGGGTTGCAAACTGGCTTAAGGACTGGACCCACAGGGTTAGAGTTGCTTGGGCACTATGTTAGACCTCCAGGCTGGTCTGCCAGGTGGTGTCACACAGGCTCTTCAGCTCCAGACCCCCATTGTTTGTCAGTGTACTTCCCAGAAGTACAGGCCATGGGAGGACTTTTGGATGAAAATGTTTTGCAGATGACTGCACACTGGGCGCCATAGTGGATACACAGTGCATCAGACACGGATATCCTTCAGAAGGGACTCACAGTAACTGATATTATAGCTGGTGCCAAGGCCATGGCCTGAAGTCAAAAGTGCACAGCATGTGTAGAAGCGCACTCTTCAGGAAGAAGCAAGGTAACCCTAAGCTACCATATAGGTGGCAATCACTCTAAGCACAGAGGAGGTTATTATCATGGACCTGGGGACCCAGGGTTGGCGACAGTCACCGTTCTTCTGAGACCTCACGTTGGCTAAGCAGCAGTGGCTAGAAAAGACCTTTCCCTACATTGCCCACCTGATCAGGATGGGATTCACATCCAGATCTAGTGGGTCATTGTTCCCCCTGTACTCTTCACTCTATCAGACCACAGTGATCAAGTAGAATGCCCCTATTCCTGGCTGTGTAATGTCACCCAACATCTACAGCAATTGAGACAATTCTGAATGTCCCCACCTAAAAGGATCATGGAACCCCCAAACAGCTGTCAATAAGTATGCTGGCCAGATTGAAGACTTACCCCACTCTATTCACTCACATACCATCTGCTTAGAGGCAAGGTGACATGTGCCTCCGGACAAGTGCAGGCCATGTCCAAACAGGGATTAATGGACATGCTCCACCTCAGAATTGGCAGATCCACCTGAACCACTAGTGCAGGTGACGCACACCCTTAATCTTGGGGCAGGGGATGTACGCTGGACATGTTGGAGGGATGGAGTTATCACCCGGAGACTCCCTATGCTGTGGAATACAATCCCGGTCCATGAGGCAGAGCACCTTGCTGGCTGTGTTCAAGAGGCATCTTGACCTGTGGATGGAAGGTCATCAAGTACGCTTAACCCTCGATCGCTTCACTGTGTCACTGCTGGAGAGAGGCATGACATAATGGGCACAGTACTGTTTCCATATAAGGGGTGGTGTATGCCAATGAATCCCCTGTGCTAGGGCTTATACGCTGCCTTAGGAAGATAGCCCTAGTATAAACCTCCAGGCGTACCTATAGAACCTATTCAGGACTATGTTGCATTATGTTCAGATGTGAACTACATCACTTTACAACAGCCTCATCCAACATCAACAAGCTGTGTATTCCACGCAACATGGGTGTGTTACATTGGCAAACACTCACCGATGTTGTGCCCTAGGCCATTTCTAATGCTAGTCGGAGAGCAAAAGTTTGTCTCATCAGCACATTGTAAGTGTAGTTTGCCATGACATATGTCTTGTTTAGTATACTGTGCCTCTGTCTACCTGTGACATTACATAACATTGATGATACCAGGGTAAACCCTCCTCCCATCTCCCATCCACCTCATTAGGGATTCCTGTTGAGGGGGCTCAACGAAAGTGTCTCTACGGACAACCTGTACCTTCCGGTAGTAGTTTACTCATGTGTGTGTGGGGTGGCTTCTGTGTTTTGATAATGCAGTACACCACAGCCTGTCCCCTGAATATGTCAGGTGCTGGGGTTCAGGTCCCTCATGTATAGTGCCCCTCTGCCATTCAGATTGTACAGGTGCAGCATGTGCATTGGATTCCAGCTTCACATGGCTTTCTACATCAGGCACAGCTTGCATCTGGGTGGACAGGCATGGCAGTGTGTGAGCTGCACTCTGTTTAATCATCAGGCTACACATTACATGTGTGTTCCAGCTCTGTCTATACTCCTGGTGAGGGGTACTGTTGTGGACTTTACAGGTGCTGGATGTGTCTGCATGAGGTACACACCCCACAGTGAGCTGGGCCAAAGCTGTGGAGTCATTTCTAATGCCCATGAAAGATAACTGCAGAACCACAATGACCCCTTAGCTAGATGTCAGACAGCATGGACCATGCAATCACTGGAAATAAAAAAACAGGACCCTCTCCACAAAGGGAAAGTGTCCTGTCTGTGGTGGACCCCAGCCATAAACAAACTGTATGACAATTGTGATGAGGGGTTACTTTTTAATGCAAGACAGAGCCAGAGCCATCTCCAAAAGGGAAGACAGCTGTGATCAGCACTAGTAGAAAGCTACATTATCTCATAAAGACATGTACCAAGGTCAACCTGGGGACATAAATCACCAAAGACAATGAAGGTAACCACACTGCTTTCTTCAGGTTATGCAAGTCAGACACCTGGTTGTGGCAACCCTCAGATATGCTCAGAGTTGGTACACAACAACGCCTATATTCCAGTGACCTGACAGATATTGGCCAACTGATATTCCAGCGGACAGCTTCTGTGTGCAAATTTACCCTCCTCCCTCACCCCCAAAAGAAGATAGGTTATCACTGCTGTATGTAACCCTCACTGTCATCTCTTTCTGATGTCCATGTGAGAGCCGCGACCCTCAGCAAAAAGACAAGTACACAGCATCCATGGGACCTGCTGGTATCTCCGGGTTGCATGCTATGTGAACTCCAGAAGGGCTGGGACCCGTATATACCCGGCAACTGCTATTTAACCTTGTAGTCTTGCTACAGGATATGTACCTGAACACTGGCATACACGCAACAAAGTGGTCCCACTCCACAAAGGAGATGCCTCCACAGACCACATGGCAACTACCACCACACAAGCTTAAATCCAGCCTTGTCTGCTAGAGATATGGGGTAAGAGTCATTATGGAGCTCTTACACAGACACATTACTGACCTGCAGACCCACTTGTTCCCACCCCAGTTCAGCTTTGTACAGGGCAGATCCTGCCTTTTGCACCCTAGTTGGACTACTATGAAACTGTCAGTAAACAGGGCTATATCGGCTATGAGGGCTCGCGAGTCCACACAGCCTACCTGCACTTGGCTAAGGCCTGTGACACAATACTTTCACACACTCAGGCATCATAGCCAAGCTAAACAGCTGACATATAACAGCATATGTCGCAAGTTAATAGGTTGCAAAATGGCTAAGAAACAGAACCCATAAAAGTCAACATTGCAGGTGCCTTGTCAGATTTGCAGAAGCCAGTCACAGGTGGTGTCCCCTGGCCGCGATACATGTGTCCTGGGACCCTCTCTTAATTGGTATTTACTTTTCAGATGTGAAAGCAAACATAGGGGGGTTGTGGCTGACACAGTTTGCGAATGATGACTGCAACCTAGGCACCATAGGTGAATACATCAGCCAGCACACACATGCTACAGAATGCCTTCACAAAGGCGGATAGCTGGTGCCAGACGCATGGCCTGAAACTGAATGCAACTGATGTGTATTCATCCCCTTTGGGGAACAAAGTACCCACAGATCAAGACATAGACAAAGCAACCTACTGAACACAGAACCAACAAATCAGACACCTGGGGACACAGCTGTAGATAGTGACATCTCTTTTGACACCCCTGTTGCCAAGGTGGTTAGGAAGACTTCTATCTTGCCCACCTGCCTTATCATGGAGGGTTTTCCTTCTAATCAAGATCATAGGAGGTCATTGTTCCACTATCCTTCTCCCTTATCCAGGCTCCATGATTGAATATCATATTACAAAGCCCCCATATGGTCATGTACAAAAATTCTCGGCCCAGCAATTGCAACAGCTGGAGACACCCCTAAAAGTACCCCAACACCTCACCATGAAGATCAGGGTTCTTCAACACATGTCATATGCTTCCAGAATAGAGAGGAAATCCAGCTTTGTTCTCAGTGTCACAGGGCCACATGTACGAACAGGTGACCTATGCTCGACATACAAGACCATGTCCAATCAGGATTTGGTGGACATGTGCTCCACTGCAAAGCAATCCAAATCCACCAGAGCCATGAGAGAGAGAGCTTTGAGGTGATTTGAACCTCACAAAGCACATACATGTATAGGACATGCTGGAGGACAGAGTCATCAACTCAGAGGCATCTCACACTCTAGCAGAGTATCCCAGGTCATGTTTGACAGAGTCCCTCACTGACTCTTCAGGAGACATCTGGACAACTGCATATGAGCATGATCTTAAGGCACAGACCCATTAGACAGAGGCACAGTCATGTTATTCAATTACATAAGGGGGTTGGTAATGTGTCACTACTAAGTCAGAGGCACAATATTCAGAATCTATTCTGTACACTTATTACTGCCACTATAAGGGGTGGCAATATCCACATTACTATGGCTAGGCTTATACATGCACTTAGGGGCAGATAGCCTAGTAGTAGACTATGACACTATGAAACACCGGTGTATGTGTAGGTATTGTCAATCAAACACTATGATGTGGTTTGGGGGGCTTGATATCTCCCTGTATTCCGCAAACACTCGCTTTTGTCTATTCCTTCTAGGGCATGTCTAGGATCTCAAGGTTAACTAGTGTCCTCTCTCCTGCTCAGCTGGTGAACCTGGGAAATATTGAGGGCAATGTTACACTTGCCTCATGTACACTGACAACCCTCTCCTTCTCTCCCATAAAACACACATGATGTGAGAGATGCAAATCTCATATAGTAAACTACGTAAGAAAGTGGAGGCTGAGCTCTCAACATAGGACTAGTACAAGACCAGAGAGAAGGTGAAGGTAACCACACACATCACAAACCCCAGTCTCACATGGCACCCTGGAAAATCATCAACTTAAGATCATACACATAGACACACAGAGACATACTGAGGCTCTGATCAGAATTCTACCAAACGGCAGAAAGTGGCCACCACAGCAGACACACCTCACACAACTGCCTCCACAGGGCACAGCACATGCAACCCATTGACCACAGAGTCGGTGTGCTAAAACAGCTCACAGCCCTTAAGGCCAAACACAATGCATCACACACTTGCCAAGAGTGACTTCATAGTCAGACACACTGGACGCTCGGCGCCACCAGATCGCATCACCGGAGGAGGTCGCCAGTAAGCTGCCTATCGTGCACTGGAATCCACCACATAATACAAGCACCTCAGGTCACTCAACAACCGCAAAGTAGGCAAGTTCTGGACCCAGTCATTATCCATGCTGGTGTGAATCGACCCTGGAGATGTACCTCCCTGACTAAGCATGGAAAGAGAGACATTACAGAGTGATCCCTCTGATTATGGTAGGGCCAGGCAGGTGGGTGACCCTGCACCTTCAGCAGTATCCTACTCCTTCACCTCAAGGCATGATGCCACATAAACAGAGACAAAGATGTGATCAGGGCTGTAATATTTTGCTTTCTTTAAACTATGGTGTCATTCATAAGTCCAATGTCTGCTCTGGCCAAGGTTCGGGATGACACATGCTGGACAGGTGGGCCACGGTGATTGCGGGTGCAAGGGACGGCTTGCACCTGTCCACCCCTGGGCTGTCCCCCAGATTTCGGATGATGCCTTTGCCACCCCCATTGTGCTCTCTTTTTATGCAAGCAAGATCTCAGATTCTACACCTTACCACCCTAGAACACAGTAAAAGGAAAGGCACTCATGGGTAATGCTGCTCAATGCCAGAGGTCTCAAACCCCTCAAGCTTTCGCAATACACAGTATGCCCTTCCTCAGTCTGTAGCACATTGATGTGTCTGTGCTGTGCCTGAAACCTGGTTCAGCTTCTAACAGCACCGGCACTATGTGGGGAGTTACCTCATCATGCCCAGCACCAGAATCCGGACAATTACCAAGAAGGATGGTGGGTGTCCATATTCATCAAGGGACACCCCTGCTACCTCATGGTTGGTGGCAACACACGATGTATCGGAGACCATCCAGGTGCCAGTGACCGTAGGGCAAGACTGCTCTGCAGTTTGTGCGCATGTTACATGCCACCCTCTCAAACTCAGGGTACCTCACACAGCTATCCTGCAAACACTGCAGGATAAATGTATCTCCTAACACCATCCTACTGGGTGATTCCAACTATCCACATATAGACTGGGGATCACTTCAAGCAAAGCCAATGTAAACACTGTAACACAAAGGTCTCCAAGAGTTCATATACACCTCAAATGCCATGGAACAAATCAACTGGTCACCATCCCCACAAGTGGAGACAACATACTAGGAAACTCATCATCACGAACATGGGGTCACACTGTTCAACACCTTCAGAAGTATATACCCATCATTGGCAGAGATCAGAGATCATGGACTACCTCTTCAGTGGGAGTCCTACATCCCACACACACACCCCAGATAGAAAAAAACAAAACACAACAGTGAAGCACCTTCTCAAATGCCGACTTCACATTTCTAAGGACTGGTGTGGTCTCCTTTCAAGGCCCCCAAGCCAGTACAGACACCACCATTACCTGCCGCAAGCCGCTGTATCACTTGGCTACAAATGCCTTCTGCAACACCAGCACCTCCAGGACTGCATGGATCAGGCAAGCAATCCCAGGACAAAACAAAAGACTCTTTGTACCACAGGCAAGCATCCGGGTCTGGTGGACTCCTAGCCATAAACAACAAGCTTCCCTACAACACAAGGAAGGAGCTACCACGGTAGATAGAGCTGCAATCCGTAGGAGTGGGAAAGACAATTTCCCCCTGCTCACACAGGTGAGTAAGACACACTGGGTGTTCCCATAAGGCCAATCATCCGAGGCAAGTTTATGAAAGTAAAACCCACTCAGGACCCAAGGGACAAATCATGAGGCCTTTTTACCTATATGTTTGGAAACCTGGGAGGGAACTCCCAGATATGCTCTGGGTAGAATTAGTTCGGAATGATGTAGATACATCACTGCACTCTTAGGCAGACAGCCAAGCCAAACAATACATACCAAGGCTGGGTCAGGTTCAGTGCAGATTTCTTCCCCTCCCCCAAGTAACTGGAGTGAGTATCGGCCTACAATCAGAGGATTGTAGCCCCCCCAAACATCTCCAATGTGCTGGGGTGGGAACTGCCTCTATCCAAGGCGGAAAACACTTTATCCCATGGGACCGTGATGGAAGTCCCTCTGCAGTTGTGTGCGCTCCATTATGAACTCAATGAGTAATTACCACAAGCAGTTAGGGGGCAGCTGTTTAATCTTAGCCTCACCCTCAGGAGTTATGTAAAAGCTGCCCAAGGAGTGGTGACATACACGGCAAAATGGTGGACCCACTCTGCCAAAGGAAGGGAGGTGCCTCCACCAACCCCGGTGATACTCACTTCCATCCCATCAGCTTCTGGACAAGCTTCCCTGTCTCTGCTAAGCCATGGAGAGAGGATCATACCATGGGAATTTATAAATGAAGACATAGGGACCTACAGACATTGGATCCAATCCAACTTGGCTTCGGTCAAGGGCAGATCATGCCTTTAAACTTGGTTGACTTTTTCAAGACAGTCACCCAGGTGGCCATTGACATGGGCAAAGGCAGTCCACACAGCCTACCCTGACCTGCGCGCAAAGCGCTTTCACACAATCCCCCACCTCAGGTATCATGCCGGAAAACATCGTACTGAAGCTTAATCTGTGGAACCCATGGCCAATCAAGCAGCATGGGTTGCAAACTGGCTAAGTGACAGCAGTTGCTGGTGCCATGTCACACCCAGAGCTGTCACAAGTGGTGTCCCGGCCAGGGCTCAGTCCTGGGCCTCCACATTTGTTCTGTAACAGTAGAAGCATCTACTTTTCAGAAGTACGGTGCAAACACAGGAGGATTATATGCGTATTGATCAAAGTTTGGAAGGATGACTGCAAAACTGGGAAGCATAGTTGGTGAAACCCATCTGACACAGAAAAACACATCCTCTTCAGAAGGGTCTCATAGACACGGATAACTGGTGCCAGAGCCATGGCCTTTACATTAAACACTCAAAACAATGACATTTCAGCCATACCCTTCCTGTGGAAGAACACCAAGGTTATTTCAATACTAAATTCCCCATCTAGGTGGTAATCCCTCTGCCAACAGAGGTGAGGTGGGTTAAGGTCAGGACCTGGGCACCTTGTGGTTGACAGTAACCTTTGTTTGACACCTCATTATTGCCAGGGTAGTCTTGGAATGACCTTCTACATTGGCCAAATTTACATCATGCAGGTGTGATTCACACATCTAGGATCAGGGAGAGTCAGCCGTGTCCCCTGTACTCTACTTCATCACTCATCAGTGGACCAATGAGATTGTGAAGGCAATGCCCCATCTCAGAATGTATCTGACCCAACACCTGGCAATGGATGGGCCCATGCAAATTCCTCAACAGGAGATGAAAGTGGTCTCAAACATGCTCTTATGCCCTCTGACTGAAGGAATTCTGCTGGGTGTATTCAGCCGCTAGTCATCGCCTCCCAGAGGTGACCAAGGTTCCTGACATACGCCAGGCTATGTCCATCCCAGAATTAAATGAACATGCTTCAGCCTCAAAGACCCCTGGCTACATCCATCAGGACTGGCTAAAGGCAGGAGACTCCTAAAACCCTCAACAACACAGATATTAATAGGATGTGCTGGAGGGACAGATTCATCACCCAGAGAGTCCTCATGCTGTGAAACGTAACATCTCTGGTACATGCGGGAGGCTGAGCACCCTCACTGGCTTTGTTCAATCGCTGAGATCTTGACCAATGGATTGAGATTGCAGGTATACCCCCAAGGATGTAACCTCAGTATCACTGGGTTTTCGGACAGAGGCACACAGCAAAATAATGGGCATTGGCTTTATCCATCAGATTGAAGGGGTGGCAGAAGCCAGGCTAAAACTCTGGGCTAGGGGCTTATAAAATGCCCTAGGGGCAGATAGCTCTAGTATGAACCTATGAACCCATGAACATAGGTCTGGGGCAGTTCCTGCTATTAGGACAAAGTGGTCTGCAGCAAGCCATATATAGTAGCCTGGGGTTGCCTTTAGCCATTGGGTTTTGACTCTCATGGCTATTCCATATGTTGCTCTCTTGTTGTGGTACAAACATGGGTGTGTGTGGTTATCCATGCCATTTATTGCTAGTCACCCCCATCATTTTTATCTGGTTCCATGTTTTTCACATGTACATCACTGTATGAGGTGTGACCTGGTAGTGTCAGGGAAGTGCTGGGATGTGGGCTTTGACCCTGTTTTCTATTACAGCACTTCGATATCTTTTTAGCATTCTCTCTCTTATACTCGTGTGTGTTTACAATCTCGTACGCATCTTGATGTTTATACTTCCTGGCATTGCAGTAGCATTACATGCTAGGTTCCTATCCCTTGTGGTACCCATGAGTGTGGGTTTGTGTTTTCTTGTGGTTTATGATTGTTGAGGGTGGATGTTAGTTGGGGTCCCTAGTGTGTGTGCATATGGTACACATGATATTAGCCAGCATTTACTGCAACACATGGCATTTCTTCCCATGCCCTCTGTAGGTGGTGCTGCAGAGGTCAGCTTTCCCTGTCAGATGGCCACATATCACAGGTCCCCTGTACATGTTTGGAAGTGTGGTTAGGTCATGTTAGGGTGAATCCCTGGTTACTGTAGTGAGTGGGAGTCAGAGCTGGGGTATCAGTCCTGTAGTGTCTCCTACTGACCAAGTGTATAAAGCGTTATGCGCTGCCTCCTTTTGCCAAGGCCAGGGCATACTCGGGCAACGCCTCCTTCTGCCTAGCTTTGGGACAAGGCTCAGGCTTGTTCCTCCTCCTCCCAGTCACCTCCCTGCCTGTGGTGGCCTTGGCAATGGTGGGGGGATGTTTGGCTCAGCCCCTGTGCTGGTCCCAGCTGTAGCCAGCTGCTTCTCGCGAGGATCATAATATTATGTAGCATAGCACATATCATGATCATTTGGGTACATGTAGTTGGTGTGTACCAAAGTGTCTTACCCACCAGATGTGTGTCCAGACACCGGAACCGTGATTCTTGAGTGCGCCTGCAAACACACGCTTGCATGACATTACGTACGCGGAGCCCAGTGCGTGGTGCCTCATTACATGCGGCGCTCCTGTTCAGGCAGGTGTGTGTGCATTTCCTTGATGGGTGCTTCATCAGCCACCGCTAAAAGTGCATAACCTGCATCCCCTTACCAGGGTGTCCCCAGGTGGGAAGTCCCCTACTGACAAATGGACGAGGCCAGCAAGGCCAGATGCTGATATAAATCGGTAAAGCCCCCAGGGCAGCCAGCACACACACATTCACATTACATGCCTGGGCACCACACACACACCCGGGCAGTTGGGCTGATGGAGTGGGATATCCCTCTCCTTTACGGGTTAATGTAGGCTCTACCCCCGCCATCACTGCTGGTGCTTTTGATGCGCATGTGCGCAGGTAGCCCTATTGCACCCAGCACCTCAGGGTAACCCTCCTCAGCTATTTGCTGAAGAGTGCCATATTGCTGGCCATAACCTCACAGTCATTAGGACATATATAAGTGATCACGACATGTGCTGACATGGCATCCAGGAACTTCTGGTGCAGTACCCCTGGGAGGCCGGGATGCTCAGGATATCCCCCTTCATCATATCACCAGTTGGCTCCCTGGAAGGTACCTGTTGCTAGTATTCTTAGGCCAACACATACACCTTGGTTTCCACTCGGGATGGCTCCCCTTGTTGGTTCTGTGTGTGAGATGTGGCCTGCACAGCTCAACAATCTGCTGCAGAAGGCCTCTTTGGTCCACTTTGTAGCCATTCCAGCTCACATGTAACCCAGTGGTGACCCTGGGCCTTGCAGGCTCTTCTCCCCTTCTCCTCACCTGGTTGTCTGTCAGCATTCGCATTGTCACCACCCTCAGCACCCTCGGGCTTTGCTACTTTGATTATAATACAGCTATGGCAGCCCCTAAAGCATTTCTGCTCTGAGTTCGGGGTTTTTCAGTTTTCTCAGCTTAGTTTCTGGCAGTATTCCTTGTGAGAAATAGCCTGCACCTCTTTGCAGTGTTTTTGGCGCTGGGTTGGCTTCTAGTCTGCTTGTGTAATTGCCTCTCGCTTCTAAATTGCTCCCACCACTAACTCCAGCAGTATCTTCTGGCAATTTCCTGTATTTTAGCTTTTCGTTTCCCTGTTTCCTCTCTGTTTCCTGAGGAGGAGCAATGTGTACACTAGCTAAACACGCCACACAGTCACTTAAACGCCAAGTAATGTCATCATCCTTACATGGTGTTATAATGCGGGCGCCATTACACAACCTACACGGTGTGAGCTACTGATTCATGCTAAAAACGCTACAAGACACCGTTTTTCCTTCCAAGCAATACGCAGAATGCCCGCTAAAACCGCTAAACGTTTGCACATTAACACTCCTTGGCACATGCGTTGAATCTGCCTTTACACGCATGCCACACGCTGCCAAGAGCGTGCACGCGTATTTCAAGAAACTCTTGAGTGGGATAGCGTAGACCCCTGCCTCCTCTGGACTTTCCCAGAAGTGGGGCTCCTGCTGGGACAGCCACCTCCCCCTCCCCTTCTGGATGCCGTTCAAGGTCTGCTGTTACCCTCCCTACCTACATTGCCCTCCACCCAAGTGTACATTTATTGCTATCCTTCCCCCTCGATGTCACCTACCCCTTACTCGTTCCCCCTCTAACTCTTACCTGTAGAAAGTGCCTGGCTACCTATGTGGCAGTGTGATTCAGTATTGCAGACCCCTCATTTACATAGGATTGCTCTGTAATGACTAGTTACATGTCTTGGCTACCTGAGCTTCCCTGACAACCACTCAAACGGAGGCCATATTGTTTTGGCCTGTAAGTCCCTCCATTGGACATTCCACATGTAATACATATACATAAATCCCACAATTGTATTTTATGCTTTCCCGGGTTTTCAAGTTTGCAGCGACCCCGCCATGTGCCGGGGTGTGCTTTGGCAAGGTGCAGTTAAAACCCAGAAATCCTGCGTGAAAGTTTATATAACTTATGTTTTGCACATTCTTTTCACAATGGCCAAATATGTGGCCATTGGCATGCTTCATGAAACATATACCCCTTTTATTTGAGCTTTTGACATAGCTCAGCATTCTCTTTGCAGAAATGTACCTCAGCTTGCCTCAGCTTGAGTAACATTTCTGGGTAACACGCCATTACACGGACCCTTTTTGGTTTCGCCTTTG
>NC_056743.1:1395318997-1395340794 GCF_019279795.1 Protopterus annectens
GAACATTGTGGTGTCCCTGTGGTCACACCTACACAGTACTGACCTGCACTCTATATGTCCTGGGACACTGACCCCATGTCACCTTCCAATGTCCCAGGCTGTGATGTCCACCAACCTCTGAATGACATGTCTCCCCACTAGGCAACCATATTCAGTAATAGCCTTGTTTCAGACATTGTAGCCCCTGAATGGCACACAGCAGCATTTATCACACTACACACAGGTGGCACCACAATGCACGAGTGGGACTATAGTCCTACACACCTGACTGGACTGTTCTGCATGACTATGGGGCACATCATCAAGGACGTCATTCACAGAGACATTGTTGGTCTCCAGTCCTTTGCTGCCACCCGGGTTGGGCTTGTTAGGGGCAGAGCATGGCCCCTACACATGGTGGACTCCTTTCATACAGTTACCAGGGCAGTTGCTGATGGTACGGGAGTCCACACATCCTACATTGCCCTCTCATTGCCTTTTAGCACCATTCTCCATTCTGGTATTGACAACATACACATCCACCTGCACATCGTACCCTATGTCTCAGGATGTTATGCAGTGTGGCTCATGGACAGGACACACACACAGGACACACACAGTGAGGCCAGCATACCATAGTACCTACTACATGTCAGGTACATTTGGCATACCACATTCCTCAGTCAAAGGGCCCCTCTTGTTCAGTATATGCTTCCCTGCGGTACAGGCTAGCACAGGGGACTTTCCCTGCCTAGCTTTCAAACCCCTGCATACAAAGCACCATGATTGCTCCACCAGCTGATACTGACTCCATCCATACAGGTGTCACTGTGACAGATACATGATATGACTATCATGGCATCAAGCTGCATGACACAAGGTGCATGAACATCACCTTTGCATTACACCATTCACCTACTGACTATCACATGGATGGTAGTCCCCTACATACATATCACATTGTACATGTTTGCAGTACACACATATGTTGCACCCACTCCTGTGGTTAACGTATTGCCACTGTGGTGTGGATATCCTTCTACGTGGCCACACCTATCTGTACTGGGTGTGTAGCTGGTACATAGGCACCCATTGTACCTCTGAACTCAAGACATCTACACACATTCAAGGGTACACCACCCCATTTAGGGTGTACCTTACACAACAGCTACAGCTTTACATACCACAACATTAACACGCCATGACGTTTACTGAGCTCTGACAGTTTAAGTATGCGGCTGCACTACGGACACCACATCTGTACACATTTGCATACTACATACTCAGGGGTGACCTCTGCTGATCAGACAGGGCCCATGTCCACAACATTATTAATGGATATACTCCTCATACGCGAAATAGGCAGAGGCCACTGTGAGCAACATGCTCATGGATATGTGCACACACGCCACAATGAGTGGGATGTGCTTGTGGGTTACATTCCCAAACCAGACACTCATCATGCTTTGGAACATAAGTCCTATGTACATCACGCAGGGACACTCAGTAGCACTGTTCATGTGATACCTCCCTTGATGGTTGGGAGACACATGTAGGCCTGGGATCACTGCAGTGGCTGTACTGTGCAGAGGTTCAGGTGACACATGGCTCTGCTGTTCACAGGACACTACCCTAGAGAGGTGCCACTAGTGTGAACACTGTAGTTGTGCTTACACATGGACTTACCAGACTGCATAGTACTCCACTATGCACCTGTGAAGCTATTACATGTCCTTTGTGCATGGTTACTTGGTAGCCCTTCCATTTAGATTAGCTATCATGCTATTACAATGTCCTATGCCTACAAGCCATATGTATCCTGTTATTGTACATGCCAATAGACGATACCTGTGGTATGCATGCTATGCCTGTTATGCTGTGTAGAATATCTGTCATATCTACCTATAATACTATACATTACACATATTTCACATAGTATCCCATAATGCAAAGCATACTTGCACAGTGGGACCACCTTAGATATGTCATTAACGTTATATGCCCATACACATGCGTGCTGTGACAGTATATCAACATATACTATCCCCTGCTATGGCACGTCCTTGTTGGACATACCCTACCATTGACGGCGGGTTGTATGGAACTGTTCTGTTTAACGCCCTCATGTAGCATCCCTTGTGGTGTCTGTGCTGTGTACCTTGTGTCCCACTGCTGGACGCACAGTTTCTACAAGCGTTAGTATGCTCAGCAAGACATCACTACATAAATACCTTTCCCCACTTTATGCATTGCGGACACGTTTAATTAATGCAAACCAGGCTATACATACAGTGAAACTAATTAATACAGATCATGCTATACATAACCTTACATATTGGGTGTTCTACATACCTTGTTATCTGTACGGCATTTTGTTTCTATCTCTCTCACAGTGTTTCAACTGGTATTCGGTATGAGCATACGGTATGAATATCTGGCAAGTCATCCTTATATACGTCGATACCTGTAACATGTGGATTCATCCCGCCAATTGGTGTTCCTGAGTAACTAATTACTTGCATATCAGCTGTGCAGCTACTCCATTCGCCAATTACGCGGCAACAGTGGGGTATAATTGAATTCTCCACTTGGGCGTTGCCTATTTGCCCTACCTTCGGGGAGACGGTCTGTATTGTGTTTTATTATGTGTAATTGCAACTGCTATGCATGGAGACAAGTATACTTTGGATTCATGTCCCCCGTGGATTGTGTGTGACAGGTAGAGTATTTGGTTCAACATGTGGGTGTACCTGTCATCCCAACGTCTGATAACGGAGTATTGCAAACAAAACCTGTAACATGGCTGTTTGTTCCATTATACAACGCCTGCAATTTTGTATGACGCCTTTAATTGTGTCTCTCACATGATATGTTGAGGGTTCTGCAGATGTTATAGACTGACTGGATGTTTGTGCTGCTATTACAGTCTGTATTGCTTTAGTTTCTAGTGTGGGGGATGTCGGTGGGTGTACGTAGCATATATAGGTTTGTGGGCCTTGCATTTCTACATAATCCATATATATATGTGTGGGCTCCGTCCCTAATTAGAGAGCTGACAGTAGGCTTATGTTATGGGATTGTACGTTGGGCCATTGTTAATTGGTTTCTATATCGTCTGCAGGTGAGCTCGCTACTTGTATACCTCCGTAATTGCAGCGATATATCAAGGGATATGTGTAAGTGACAGCTATCCCTTGTATTTCTGTCCCACATATTTGCAGTCATTGTGGTTGTGTTGGTAAAAGAGCCTGTTTGCCATGGGTTGCCACCTTTTCATATGGTCATTGGTGGACACTTGCGGGACACACAGTGGTGTTTACAGGCCAACATGTAGCCACGGTCAGTACACATGTTAGCACATACTTTTATCCTCAATACATACCTATTGTTGTGTGACTTTGGCTACTTATCATATTGCATGTAACATTTACGTTTCTTACATACAGGCATAACTATTAAATACGACTGTTATATTATATATGGGACATATTTATGTCCTACCATCTCGGGCATTTGCCCTTTGTACTGTTTTATGTCAGGACACACCTGCCCAGGGTGGGGCTGTCCCTCCTACTGTGGGACAGGTAGTAACCATATGCCTACAGCTAGCTTTACCCACACCTACCGTACTGATCTGCCTCTGACTTGGCACTAACAAACACATGTTGCGGACACACACACACATTACAGTCACACGGAGACGCACACGGCACCCTCAATGCACTCTTACACAGACTATGGCACTCACAAACACAGTTGAACACAGTACCTACGTGGACCGCAACACCGGCAGCAGTGACTAAATGTCCCTTCATATCATCATACTATTACTCGCGGCTGTACTGTTCTGGTACTGTGTTCTATTGGTCTTTCAGCCTCATGGTTACGCATGTCAGTATGTTACACATTCCATGGTTGGCGGTATCCTATTTATTTGTACCTCCAAGGTGTTATGAATGTCATTGAACTATCTATTATATTTGCAGATATCGCTGAATCCATCTATATCACCATATATCACTCTATTGCCCTTTCTATCTGTATTATGTATATGCATATGTGTATATATATATATATATATATATATATATATATATATATATATATATATATATATATATATATATATATATATCTGGCAGGGAACGTGACAGGCACACAGCACCACCATATGCTGTAAGGCTCATGTACTGTTCAGGTGTTGGCATTCCGTGTTCCACTAGCTGTTTTGTTTACAGTGTTTTAGGGCTGCCTATGTAGGAGTCACACATTGGGCCACCTATACATTACAATTTACAGGTGGTCATGTTTGTGTGCCATCCATTTTACTGTGTGTGCAGGTGGAGAGGTGTCAGTCTGTAGGGGCCTACACTGTCAGAGTATGTGCTATATGTTCCCTCTTTGCCAAGGCGTAGGCATATTGGGCACGCCTCCATCTGCCTACTGGGGCTGGCACAGTGTGTTCATGGTCTGAATCCCTCTGTGCCTGTAATGGCCTTTGCAATTGCGGTGGGCTATGAGGGCCTTCACCATTTTGTCCCTGCTGCAGCTGCTTCCGCAGGATCATATTATGTAGCATGGCACATACTATGACAATATGGGCACACATGCCTGGAGAGTACTGCAAGGCTCCACCAGATGTATCCAAGCAC
Organism: Protopterus annectens; assembly: GCF_019279795.1. Lineage (NCBI taxonomy): Eukaryota > Metazoa > Chordata > Ceratodontiformes > Protopteridae > Protopterus > Protopterus annectens. The sequence goes on from NC_056743.1 coordinate 1,395,323,629, forward strand.
CGGAGCCATGATTTCAGCATCCCGAACACACGCTCTATGATGATTCTGGTTTGTGCATGTGCCTCATTATGGCGTTATTGCATGGGTGTGTGTGCATTTCTGATGGGAGTCATCATCCATGGCTCCAGTGCATAGCCAGCATCCCCCACAAGATGGCCATGTGGGATGTCCCCCCTGACAAATACCTGATACAGCTGTGAGGCATGCCAGATATGGGAGTCATGGTAGCTTCCAGGGCTGCCAGCACACACATCCATGATAATGCCCTGGGCATTGCACACGACCTGGCAGTTGATGGAGTGGAATCCCTTGCGGTTTATGTAGCAACTACCATGCTCACCGGGTGGTGACTTGATTTATATGTGCGTGCAGTCTATCGCACCCAGTACCTCCAGGTAGTGTGCCACACAGTGGAAGTGGCGCATATTGCTGGCCAACTCCTCCTGAGTTTGGGGGAAGTATATCTGCTCATTGGCATGTGGTAACATGGCATCCAGGAACTGGTATAGTACCCTGGATGCTGATGCCTGTGAGATACCCATTATATCTCCAGTTGGCCTTTGAAAGGTACCTGTGGCCAGTATTCGCAGGCTTACACATACCTTCGTGTCCACTGGGATGGGTTCCCCTCTGTTGTTTCTGGTTCTCAGGCGTGGCCGGCACAGCTCCACTATTTGCTGTAAGATGTCCCTGTCCACCCTGTAATGCTCTACTATCTCCAGTTCATGTAGCCCCTGGTAGGTTACCCTTGGTCTGAACACTCTCCTTCTCCTCCGAGGCATGCGGTGGTTGTCAGCATCATCCTCCACAACACCGTCAGTCTCTAACACATGCTGATGAATCACAGCTATGGCAGCTCCCAACATGTACATTTTAAAAGTTCCCCGTGTGTTTACACCTATGGTGCAGTGTTTGGGAATACACAGGTGTGTGTTGGGTGCTTTCACACTTTATACTATTGTGCTGTGAACACCGATGATGTCATAGGATGTGTATGTGCGATCGTAGCTACAGGGTATCTTATGTGTTTTACTGCCGGAACTACTATTGTGGTGCCTTTGGTGTTGAATTACATTTACCTGCCATGGATTACCTCTTGACCTTCCCTTTACACTTCTGCACGTTGCACCTACCATTTTTTGGCGTGCATCCTGCAGCCTACTTTCATTTGTACTTTCCTGGACCTGGCGTATCTTGGTTATGTGTGCTACTGCCGGTCTGCTGTCGGTTTGCTATGCTCTGCTGTGTCAAGTCTCCTATCTTTGCAATCCAATACCTCCCCTCCTTTCTTTGCATTCCAATGCCTCCCCTATCCTGTTTTGCAGGTTTCTGCAGGCAGACTTGTCAGCTGCCGTTGATTGGCCTTCGTGGGTTGATTGGTATTGATTGCTCATTAGTACTCCAATTACCCTACTTCCACATTTCCTTCTTTTCTTCCTCTGACCTTCCTGTTTGTGCTATTGTTTGCAGCGCGTGCGTCCGATTACTGGGTTTCGGGCACGTTTTCATCCCCGTACACATGCACTTTTGGGCACCATGTGTGCTCTCAGTTAAACGATTCTATACCTTCCTCCCCACCGCTGTCCTGCAGCTTTGCTTAGCAACGGACAGGCCAGATTTGCATTGCTCCAATGTGCTTACTGCTACAGCGGCACACCCCTCTGCTGATGTCATGTATCTCCTCTGAGCCACTCCTCGGTGTTATACTGCTGCGCCGTATGGTACAACCTTCATCCGGCAGGACATTTGCTATTCAGTATTATCTGCCTCATTTGCATGGCATTGACTACTAATTCATAGTTACCGCGCCAAACACTATCGCAGGCCCTTAGCAATCCTTGCACCTTGGTTGTGGTGTTCCATGCCTACCATTGTGTATTATGCTGTAAATCTGATTTCTATTACGTTGCGATTTTATGACATTTTTATATTATTTCTTTATGTTACAGCTTCCGCACACATGCCCTGCGGTTGTGCTGTGCTTTACTGTGGACATGACATTAAATGTTGTTATTTACGTGTTGTGCATCTTTTCTTATGCCATTGGCTGTGTATTTCACCATTGGCATATGTTAACGTTGTGATACCTGGGTCTGGCCCTCTTCCATAGCTCCGATGTTCTGTTTGGGAAAATGTAAACCGTGTTTTTTGGTTTATATTTCTGTGGGCTTACACTACGCCTGCACCACTTCATGAATCACTATATGCCTTCATTTGCATGGTGCGAAACTGCACATGGGGTGACTAGCATACCTAAGCCGGAGGCTGCGCAGTTCTTGTGTATGCCGGTAGTGCACGTGGAATTGGATCGTACCTGAATCGCTCGATGGCCATATTTGGCATTATACTGCCTACGCTATGCCTGCGCCTGCCGCAAGCTTCATGAATCCCGGGGATTGACCTTTTACCACTCTCCGCTTCTGATGGAGGGAGTGGTTACTCTGAAAATGCAAAAATGAATTACAGAATGTTGATTTTCTTTAAATAGTAGTCTCAAATGTACTGAAGTTGCCTTTCTGCACCTATATATATATCAAGAAAATTCATACCTTACTGATCAACATAGGTTCATAGGTAAGTACTAGACTATCAGCCCTAGGGCCTATATAAGCCTAGCCAAACAAGGTTCCCTGGCTTTTGCCACCGAAGAAAATTATTTTCCTGTGCTCCTGTTGAGCAGAGCCACAGAAATGATCCCCGGGGTGAATTTACTGTTTCCTATCCAATTGTCAAGATTTCTCTTAAAGAGGGCTAATGAAGAGCTTTGCTTGACATAAATGGGTAGTCTGTTCCACAGCATGGGAAGTCTCTGGGACAGGAATCTATCCCTCCAGCATGTTTTGTTTATTGTGGTCACAAGGTTTAGGTCTCTGGAGCATGTGGCCTGGAGAGATTGGGATTTCTTTAAGTGTAACATGTCCATCAGATCTGGGTTAGACATGGCTTTGCATGTAAGGCAGAGGTCACCTCTGAGTAGGCGATATGCAATGGAGTAGAGCTGGAGTTTTTGAGACGGTCTGTGTATGGCACCTGTTTGAGGCTGGTAATCCTCTTAGTGAGGTATTTATGTAGTCTTTCTAGTTATTGCAGATGTCTTGCAAGGTACATAACAAACAGGGCATTGTACTCTATAATGGGTGTGAGGAGGAATGAGTAGAGAGGAACAATGACCTCTCTTTTTCTGTCGGAGAACCCTTTTGTGATGAGGTGTGCCACATAGAAGGATTCCCTAACTACTGTGGTGACGTGATTATCAAAGGAGAGACTACTGCCCACCTGTGTTCCAAGGTCTCTTATCACACATTTGGTGTTTAGTAGTCTACTGCCTGTGTGGTAGTACATGGGTACAGTGTTTTTCCCCAAAGGGGATGACAATGCATTTCTTGGCATTGAGCTCAAGGGCATGATTTTGACACCAAGCATCAGTCTCAGTGAGGCCTCTTTGCAGAATGTCCACATCTTTAGGCAAATCTATTATGGCTCCTTGGTTGTAGTCATCTGCAAACTTCATTAGCCAGAGACCAGCTGTATTAGCCTGGACTTCTGACAAGTAGATACTGAACAGGAAAGGACCCAGCACCAATGTAAACGGGATGTAAATTCAAAAAACATAGCTGTCCTTTCAAAGGGTCTCACAAAATTAGCAAGCAATTCTCCATCCCCTGTCCAGATGAAAAAAATATCATCCAAATAGGGTAATAACAAGAGCAGTTTTGAAATAAGATCCAGGTGAAAAACAGATTGTGCCTTCCAACTCTGTAGTACTGTGTTAGCAAAAATGGGGGCACATGCAGCTCCCATTGCTACTCCACAGAGCTGTATTTAATACTCACTCTCAAATGTTATAACATTGTTATCAGGTATAAGCTCCATGAAGTCTGCAATGAGAAAGATGTCACTAGTTGAGAGTCTATCATGTGCAGAAATTATGTCTTTGAACCACTGTATACCCTCCTCCTGGGGAATAGCTGTAAATACATTCTTAACATCACATGTAACAAATATGTGAGGTTCCACAACCAAATTCCCCCTGCATTTATCCAAAATGTCCCATGAGTCTCTAATAATATGACTGCAGTTGTTAAATAGACCCTTGAGTTTTCTGGCTATAAATTTAGCTAGCGGTTCCATAATTGATACACTAGCAGAGACTATAGGATGTAAGGGCAGATCTCCAACACTGGAATGTATTTTAGGTATTACAAATATCTTTGGAATGTGTGGATGTTTCACTTTTAAAAAGTCATAGAGGCTAGATGATATAATATCAAAAAGAAACAGATCATCTAACTGTATATTAATGGCATGATAAGCTACGTTGATTTCAATAATGGAAGTGATTTTATATGTAAATTGGTCACTTAGTAAAGAATGCATCCTCCCAGTGTAATCAGTGTTGTCCATAATAACCAAACCACCCCCTTTGTCATGTTTTACCCAACTTATAGACCTATCATTGGTAATTTTATTCAAGATGTCACACTCCTGTTGGGTAAGGTTGTGATATTTGCTCTTCCCATTCTTACTCAATAAATCCCTGATGTTCTTTCACATGATTTCTCAAACATGTTAATTATGGGATATAAGGAGGGTTTGCAGTGCTTCTATGTTTGAAATTACTTAAAACCAATTCATTCCTCGTATCCCCCAAACTTAATTTGGAGGTTAAGTTTCATTGTAAAGATTTTTAAATCCAATAGGGTATGTTCAGTGCTGGCTTGATTAGATGGAATAAAGGCGAACCCCTTTAAAAACAATTTATGATGTTCAGGGCCCACAATAATGCCCACAAAATTATAAATGTTAAAATTGTAAGAAAAAAGTTACAGATACAGTACTTTCATCAAACTATAACACCTGGGAATCATCCAAACCAACAGCACCAAGTGTGTTGGGCCTCATTTCTTGTTCTTGTTCCATTTGTTCCATTTCTTGTTGTTGTGGAATTGTGGCAAATAGTTGGATTGCCTTGATTGCTTCTTAGCCAGATGTTCTGACCTCCTCAAAACAAGTTGGTCTAAAGTGGCCTCTTCTGCCTCAGATTGACCATTAAATCCATTGTCACCACTGTAATGGTTGAGATTGGAATAATACCTTACTTGCCCACCACTAGGAGGTTTAGGGTAAACAATTCAGTAGTTCAGTTCAGTTGTTGTACTCCTGATCTCGCAGGATCTGTTCGCTTTGGATACCCCCAATGGTTCTTCTTCAACAATGTGAATTTACCTGGCCTTGTAGGGAGTCTAACTCTTTTAGTCCAGCAATTGTTGCAACATCTACAGCAAGGTAATTTTAGAAATAACAACAGTGGTTTTCCAACCTGATACACAACTCTGGGACTCCCCCAGTTTTCCAGTGGCCAGAAGAAAGTAGTTATTTTAATGTTGAACATGATACATCAGGTTCACATTTGGATTTTAGTGAGTCCAATAATGTGAATCGATGGCTTGACAATTTAAACTATCCACCTGACAGAGAATATATTTGATCTGTTGATAGAGCATTTTTAACTCTGAATGAGCAAATTAAGGTGCTGGACAAGATTTTGCTCAAATACAAATTCTTACAATTGGATAATTTTTTCTTGATTAAAGTATCAAATGTAAACACGTCCCTAAAGGTCTGAGGTTTTGGAAATTTCCTCAAGGTGTGGAGGAAAATTCACTCTTTCATCTTGAATTACTTGAACTTTTTGACAGAACTGGTTTGTATCTATCCAGGTTGGTTTTACAGGAAAACAACTGTAGGATGGTTGAACTTAAAAAACACATTAACAAACTTTTGAAATCTATATCTACAAATCTTGATTTTCCAAAATGCAAGTTCCATTCAAAAAATGTGTTTAAGCAAATTGAATCCATACTGGTTTCTATTAAACACAAGGAGGATAAAAAGATTGCTTGGGATGATCAGGATTGCAAAAAGCAAACTGTTTACCCTAAACTTCTTGGCAGTGGGCAAAAAAGGTATTATTCCAATCTTGACCATTACAGTGATGACGGTACATTTAATGGTCAATCTCAGGGGAACAAGGCCCCTTTAGACTAACCTGCCTTGAGGAGGTTGGACTGTCTGGCCAAGAAGTGTAATCAAGGAAATCCAACTATTTGCCTCAATTCCTCATCAGGAAGAAATGGAGCAAGAACAAGAAATGAGGACCAACACACTTGGTGCTGTTGGTGTAGACAATTCCCAGGTGCTAGAGTGTGATCACAGTACTGTAGCCATAACTTCTTTTTACAATTTTAACATTTATAATTTCTTGGACATTATTGGGGCCCTGTACATCATAAATTGTTTTTAAAGCTTTATTCCATCTAATCGGGCCAGCATTGAACATACCCTATTAGATTTAAAAATCTTTACAAAGAAAGTTAACCTCCAAGGGCAGTTCAGGGGGATATCAGGGATGAATTGGCTTTAAGTAATTTCAAATGTAGAAACACTGCACACACCCCTTACATCCCATAATTAACATATTTGAGAAATCATGTGGAAGAAACATCAGGTATTTTTTGAGTAAGAAGGGGAAGAACAAATATCATAATCTTACCCAACAGGAGCATGCCATCTTGAATAAAATTACCAATGATGGGTGTATACTTTGTATGAAACTGAACAAAGGGGGTGGTTTGGTTATTATAGACAATATTGATTACACTGGGAGGATGCATTCTTTAATAAGTGGCCAATTTACATATAGAATCACTTCCATTAGTGAAATCAACATAGCTTATCATGCCATTAACATAGACTTGGGCAAACTGTTTATTTTTGATATTGTATCACCCGGCCTCTATGATTTTTTTAAAAGTGAAACATCTGCATATTCCAAAGATCATTGCAATACCTAAAATAAATTGCAATGTAGGAGATCCTCATTTACATCCTATAGTCTCTGTTAGTGGATCAATTGTGGAACCGCTAGCTAAAGTTATAGACAGAAAATTCAAGGGTCTATTTAACAATTGCAGTCATGTTATTTGAAACTCATGGGCTTTTGAGATAAACTTAGGGGGTCTGTGGTTGAGGTACCTCACATATTTGTTACATGTGATGTTAAGAATTTATTTACAGCTATTCCCCATGAAGAGGGTATGCAGTGGTTCAAAGGCATAATTTCTGCACATGATGGACTCTCAACTAGTGACATCTCTCTAATTGAAGATTTCATGGAGCTTATACTTGATAACAACTTTATAACATTTGAGATTGAATATTACAAACAGCTCTGTGAAGCAGCAATGGGGGCCCCATGTGCTTCCGGTTTTGCCAATGTGGTACTAATGAGATGGGAGACCAAATCTGTTTTTCTCCTGGATCTTTTTCAGTACTGATGTTGTTATTACCGCTATTTGGATGGCCAGGGGATGGATAATTGCTTGCTGATTTTGTGAGGCAAACTTTAACAGTAACATGGTGCTGCATTTTATTAGTGATTCTAAAGAAATTAGAGGGATAATTAACAAAAACTTATTAATATTACATTGTGATGACATTGACTACCCAGAGTTGATTTTTAGTCAACCCCCTACTTTTACCTTCAAGAATTGTTTTAACATCAAAAGGATTTAAAAAATCCAAAAAGTCCACTATTACAGTGTTTCCGTGAACTATCAAATGTGGCTGCTGTCACCAGTGTTGGTACACTGATGCCAGCATGTAGGGTTTTTTATTTAATTTAATTAACAACAGTGCTGTGTATGGCCAATTTAACTGTACATCATTCTGGGTGGTTTATATGGTATGGTGTGTATCATCTACCATTTTATACATTGGCAAAACCAACAATTCACTAAACAAAAGAATATATCAGCACGTTTACCACATTGAGAAAAAAGACAATAAGTGCGCACTAGCTAGACATGCACTAATGTGCTGTAACTTTGTCAAATTTAATTTCTGTGTGTTTGAAAAAGTGGTTTGTGATGTTTTGTCTGGTGAATGGAAAAAAAAAACATCTGTTACACTGTGAAATGATATAGCAGTTGAATTTAAATGCCACTCTGCCACCAGGACTCAATGCTTCTATTTTGATTGTTAGTGAGTTGAAAAACAGAGTAGCGAGAATGTAAAAAACTTTTTTTTTTCCAGAGTATGACTTTCTTATTGTTTGTTTTTATTGGTCAACTTTTCTTTTTCCAGCACAGGATTGGTCTTTGTAGTTCTATTAATTCATTGGGCAGCATCTGTAAGTATATTTGCATAATTATCCAAGAGGTATGGAGTTTGATTTTCAGTTTTCATTAAATGCTTTTGTAAGGTACCTGACTGGAAGTTATCCATGTTCCTTGTTTTACTATTGGACAAAACTGAAGGGAATGTGTGTGCCTATCTGTTTTTATTCACTGTCTGCAAAGTACAAGTAATTCAATGGTTCTGTGGATGTCAGTAGATGATGAAAGCTCTTAACAGTAGTTTTATCTTTGGCAGTAAAGGTTTGGTGTCAGTTTTGGGCTGTCTGGTTGTTTTTACTATCACTTCTAAATGTAACATTTTGTCTGAATCACATGTGACACAGTGGAACTAACATAGTCTTAAACTCTACATATTTCACATCATTACATCAGTTGTGCATCACATGCCTATTTGTTTAAAAGTGGAAATGTGTGTGTGTGTGTGTATGTGTGTGTGTGTGTGTGTGTGTGTGTGTGTGTGTGTGTGTGTGCGCATGTGTGTGTGTGTGTGTGTGTGTGTGTGTGTGTGTGTGTGTGTGTGTGTGAGGGCCCTGACACCATATGTGGACACATGACAACACAGGTGGATATGTCTCATGCAGAACAGTTAATGACACAAATATGGCACTTACACAGTGCTGCTGGGAATACCTGTATAATCCTTGTGAATAACAACACAATACTGTATAAAATGAATTCCCCAAGGTTGCAAGTGAATAACAACATGTCATATGTTTGTCTATTTAACAGCATTACATGTGGATGAACCCATGTATCTATCCCCATGTAATTAGTATGATGTAATATTGCTGAATGTCAAATAACATTTCCAGATGCTAGGCATACACATGCACACCTGTCCCATACTGCATCTGTCATTGTGATGGTTGCATGATTACTGTGTAGAACATTGAAATACTGCAGCCCAAGAACACATGCCTTAGTAAGGCAACAATATACATAGCATCATCCAATGTCAACAGTCCTCAGGAGGTGTATTACTACAGCTGTTATGGAAGGAATGTGTAACCAAATGGCAGCAGTGGGCCATCAATACAGTAGCTCAAATCACAGACTGGAATATAATGTTGTAAGGATACAGTTCAACTACACCTCAACATAGCACATGTGTATGACAACAACATTGACATAAGCAATATTCAGAGGGTCATGGGACATTACTAGGCTACCAGCCAAGAGTGCATAAAATCTGTGCCATTATTATGCTATTTAAACACAAATTGCTATATGTATGTGATGGAAGATAGTAGGGGTATGTGCACATGGGTGTATGTGTTTGATTTAATACAGACCGCCTCTGTCCATATGTAACATGTGCATGATCCCATGACAGAATTGGCAATCACACCTCCAGTGGTCTGGAGATGGGTTGCAGAGGATCATGGAGGGTCTCTGTCTCTGTATGGAGATGGCTTGAAGAGGGTTGTGGAGGGGGTCTGTTTCATGATGTGTGTATGCATCTTTGAGATGATGACATTCTCAGTGTTCCACAGCATGGATTTTATGGGGACAGAAGGGAAAAAGGGGATGGTTGATTCAAGGGTCTATGTAAAGCGTTCTCCTGAGTGTGAGTCAAATGAAAAGAGATTCAAAACATCATACAATGAACATAATATACACCAACCATGTACACACCAGTTGACTGAGGTGAGGTTTGAATACCACACCTGTGTAGGCATCGACGTTGCATTCCATAGAGCATAAAAGTAGCACCACCACAGATCTTTGAGTGAAACAGAGTCAGAGTGCACTTTACAGATGATGATAGTGTATGCTGAGAAGAAGATATCTACATAGGAGTGCCTTCCATAGCTGTAGAATCACATCCTAGTGTAAAACTCCTTCCAACTGATAGTTGAATGATCACCCAAACAAATTGACTACTGTGAGATTAGAACCCTAACCTATCTAATAGCACAAGCTGCAGAACACAATAAGTAACACTAGGGCCACTACACAAGCCTGTTTTAACAGTGTCAGAGTGCATTTTATAGAGAATGACATCATTAGTGTATGCAGAGAAGAAGATGATGGCAGGCGTCCAAACTGATAGTGAATTAAAAAGGCATATGCAATAAAGTTGACTGCTGTGAGATTCCTACCTGTCTAGTTACACAAGCTGCAGAACACAATAATTAACACTAGCACCACTGCACAAGTCCATCTTTAATACTGTTGGAGTGCACTATATTACGGATGACATCATCAGTAAATGCAGTGAAGAAGATGTTGACAAGAGTGTCTCACATAGCTATGGAATCACAACCTGGTATAAAATTGCCTCCCAAGTGATAGTTTAATGGGTGCACATCCAAACACTCAACTGCTGTGAGATTAGAACTCCTGTCTATCTAATTAGACAATCTAGAGAACACAGTATTTAACACTCATGCCACTGTATAAGTCTTCTTTTAATAGTAAAACAACACAAAGAAACAGGAGTAGATGCCACAATAGTATCCTGGATGACGGATGACCAAAAAGTACGCCAATGCGAATGCAAAAATAAACTCGGCAAACACTGTAATGATAAACCACACTGCTCCGACTTTTGTAGGTTAAAATCCAGTAGTTTAATAGAAGCCACACCATAAACCAAAACGAAACAAATGTCGTAAAACGCTCAGACATGCGTTTTTCGTTCAGGTCCCTGCCTGAACTTCATCAGACTTACAACAATGCTGCAAACGCTCTCAACTTAAATACCCTTCTCACTTAATAAATTAATTAGTTGATAAGTTAATGAGTTAATGCAGCATACAATCAGCGTCCAGCCACACCACTACATATAAATAAATTTTATCGACGTACAATACCATAACTAACTAGATATGAATAATAAAAAATATATAAAATATATGTAATATATATAATAAAAAACACCAACAGTAACATTCTTAATAATAACAAATATAGTCTAAAAATTAAAAATTAAATTAATTATAGAATATGAAATATTCAATCAAACACATCCAACATACAAGAATTAAAAATTATGTGTATAAAATATATGATGTATGTTCATGTGTGTTAAATTTAAGTATGAAGAATTCAGACATTAATACCTATTTATAACGATGGGCATTTGTTCACACTAAAAGTTCCTACCCTACGCAAATTTGTACAAAGAATGTATGTATATAATTATATTTGTGTGAGTAGGTACCCTGCAGAACACGGGTCCAAATAGATGTAAAACTAGATCTCTTAACAAGACTAAAAAGCATAATATAACATAACATAACAATAAATTGAGGTCTTCAATACTCAGGATAGAATTATTGTACCATAATAACATATCCCTATCTAAATAAACTGTTCAGTTTAAGAACACACATAATTGAACAGTATTCGTTGAGGCCAGGCTCTTTATGTGCTGCCAAACGTAGCTGCCAACATAACTCTTTCTTTTCTAACTGTAGCTTTAGAAAATTTTCGTTGGCCAGATTGGTGTTAACAGGGAAGACTTGGTCAATGACCATAAAATCAAAAGCATGGTCTACATTCTGAGTACAATGCTTTGCAAGGGCATTTTCGTCCTTGCTGTTGTTAATCGCATAACCATGCTCATATACTCTGTCTCTCAGGCGTCTATCAGTCTTTCCTATGTAAAATGCGGGGCATTGTTTGCACTGTGCCAAGTAAACTACACGTTTACTATTACAATTAAAGCGTTTCCAAACTCTAAAGGTGTCGTGACCTACTGTAAATGAGTCAGCAGTATTAATATATGTGCATTGCCTACATGCCCCGCATTTTAAGGTACCCCCCTTGGTACTTGTTCCTAGAGGCTTCCTTTCAAGCAGATCTTTCATGTTGTTGCCCCTCTTAAAGGTAATAGTAGGTTCGACCCCAACAATTTTTGTTACATCTTTCTCTAGGGATAAACAAAACCAATATTTCCTCACTACTTTAGAAATCTCAGTGGCCTCAGGGCAGTAGACAAAAACAAATGAATTAACATAGTTAGTCTGCCTCCCTAGCGTTCCTACCACAACAGACTCAGGGCTATTAGCTATATTAGGGCTATTGGTAGAAAGTTCTATTTCATTATGTTCAGTTAGTTGGCCTACTCTATTCTGAATTCCCAATATTGCTTCATAAACCCCACGTTCTCTTTTCGACATGACTTCACCAAAGATGTTATCCAAGAATGAACTTGGGTAGCCTCTATGCCTAAACATCTGGTATAAATTATCACATTCTCTGGTGAAGTCCTCCTCAAGTGTGGCCATCCTTGCTAGCCTTACCAGTTGGCCTTTTACTACTGATTTCTTTTGGTAGTGGGGATGAGAGCTTGAGAAATGTAAATAAGTGTTTGAAAATGTGCTCTTCCTGTATATTTGAGACGTATATTGGTCCTGTTTTTTACTTAGGAGAATGTCCAAGAAACAGATGTCATTTGTTTTAAAATTCATAGTAAATTTAAGAAAGCCTGTAGTAGAGTTCAAGAACTTCACTAGTTCCCTTGCATCTGTCTCATCTCCTTTCAAAAGAATAACCTGATGAAGCGCATATTAATGCGTGAAAGCGCTTGTTTTACTTCAATTTTAAAATAAAATTATCTCTTCTTTTACCGTGGTGGTTCCTGGCAGTTTTTCATCAAAAGAATGAAGATGTCGTCCAGGTATCTTTTGTACAAGTAAATGCTTGATTTCCAAGCGTTGGTAAACACATGTGAAGTCTCCCAGTGGGCCATCACTAAGTTTGCAAAACTTGCGCCCACTGGTGACCCCATGGCTACTCCAATTTTTTGCAAAAACAACTTGTCTCCGAAAGAGACAAAGTTGTTTTTCAAAATGATGTCCAATAATTGCTCAACTAAGTTGCATTGGTCACTAGAAGCCCCTCTTGACCCTATGAATTCTACTACCCACTCAATTCCCAAATCCTGGGGGATACTAGAATAAAGATCACATACATCGACTGTTAAGAAATTCAAAGAACAGTCGAATGTCACATCCCGTAAACTTTCAAGAAAGGACCATGAGTCTTTGAGAATTTGGTCCTCCCCTTCCACAAACTTTTTAAGAATTGAGTCAACTAATTTGGCAGCGGGATAAGTTATTGACTGACGGGCATCAACAAGTGTGCGGAACGGTGGGTTCCCCAAACTTTTATGAAGTTTAGGAATCCCAAAGATTTTTGGGATTCTAGGGGCAAGCATTGTTAAATATTGACTTTGTTCACCTGTTATTAACCCGTCAATAAAAAGGTCATTTAGGTGTGACTTAATATAGTGATGTGCTTGATTAAGCTGGTTCCTACTGACCACTTCATAGGTGTCCCTATCCATTAATGCGAGCATGATGTTCATATAGTCTACATTGTAAACTATTGCAAGTCCGCCCCCCTTATCCGGTTTCATCAATCTCACCGGTAGTTTCCTAAACATGGTCAACAACTCTAGTTCGTCCTTAGAAATGTTGTATTGATGGGTATTGTTTGTTCTAGAAGTTATTTCCCTAAATTCTAACTCACAAAGTTGCTCAAATAAATAAAGTGAGTTATTTAGGGGTGGGTTAAAACTACTAGGGACACGTAATGGGTCAACTAAAAAGTTAGGATCAGAGTTACTAAAAATCATGTTGAGATTGAGCTTCCTAATGAACATTTTAAAATCTAGTAATAAGTTCACAATGTTACAAGCCTGTGAAGGCACAAAAGTTAGTCCCTTTGCAAAAAGTTCAACAAGCCCACTGTCAACATGACACTCTGTATAGTTATAGATTTTAAAATCAGCATCCTTATTAGTCACAACCTCAAACAGGGTCAGTCCCACTGTTGATTGTTGCTCCGCGTGTTGTATCGTCTCCCTGGGGCCACTGGTCGTTTCTGTTTCCAACTCGTCCCCCTCCCCCTTCTGTAGTTTTTTTGTTGTTGACTTTGGATAACCCAATCATCGTCCTCAAAGACATCTACGGAAGGGTCAGGTTCATTTAAACCTTCTGCCCCCATAGCCTGTTCCTCATTGGTAGTGTAATCATCTGTGTTTTGACCAAGTCTATTGTTACTCTGTCGATTGTTACCCTGTCTGGTCTGAGGACCTGTCGGTTGGTTTCTTTGTTTTACAAAAGTATGGTTACGTTGTCTTGGTCGTGGGTGTACACCAGCGGGGTTTGGGAACGCCAGCCCCTCATCATAGGCTTTTAAATCCCTGTTAAGTTTTTTTATTTTAATCGCCTTTAGTTTTGTCATCTGTTGGGCAATACTAGATAGAGTACGATTGAACTCGAACTCATATCTATGAAAATCCAAGTCACCCTTTATCTCCCTTTCAAGTGCTGTAGTCTCAATAGTCAAGCTGTCGAGTTCAATTTGGTAATGTTTAACCATACATTTTAGAATAACCAGCCCATGGTTGTTAAACAGGCCAATCAACTCATTGTGAAAATCAGTACCAAGTTCTAATCCATTCGGGTATACAAACAGTCTCAGGCCCTTAGGGACTATTTTTTCTTTTATACACTTATTAAGATAATTAAGTTCTAATTGCTTTTTCTTAATTCTGAAAAGTTTGTTATCAAAAATTTTTAACTTTTCAGCCAAAGAAGTGTCACTTACTATTTCATTCTGATCCTGGGCAACATTGTCCAAATTTTCCATGTTGAGCTCATCGCTTAACCAATTCCGTGGATCAAAATTGTTACTGTGACTGGTTTCAGGTCTTGAAATAGTTCCCCCGTTAGCGCCACGGACTTGCGTTCTAATTTGATAATTAGAACTACCTTGAGTTTGAACTGGACTCCGTGCTGTGTTCGAACCTATGTTCTGTCCAGGCTGACCGGAAAAAGAGACACTATCCACCTTTTCCGATAAACGATCCAAGCGTGTGTTGATAAGTTCCAAAAGTTGGGTAAGATTACCCTGGGAAAGGTCTTCCCCTTCCTGTGTGTTCGCCATCCTCAATACGTAAATACCGACTCCTTAGACAAACTGGAAACTAGAAACACGAAGTAGGTAGCAAAACAACACAAAGAAACAGGAGTAGATGCCACAATAGTATCCTGGATGACGGATGACCAAAAAGTACGCCAATGCGAATGCAAAAATAAACTCGGCAAACACTGTAATGATAAACCACACTGCTCCGACTTTTGTAGGTTAAAATCCAGTAGTTTAATAGAAGCCACACCATAAACCAAAACGAAACAAATGTCGTAAAACGCTCAGACATGCGTTTTTCGTTCAGGTCCCTGCCTGAACTTCATCAGACTTACAACAATGCTGCAAACACTCTCAACTTAAATACCCTTCTCAGTAGTGAGGAAATATTGGTTTTGTTTATCCCTAGAGAAAGATGTAACAAAAATTGTTGGGGTCGAACCTACTATTACCTTTAAGAGGGGCAACAACATGAAAGATCTGCTTGAAAGGAAGCCTCTAGGAACAAGTACCAAGGGGGGTACCTTAAAATGTGGGGCATGTAGGCAATGCACATATATTAATACTGCTGACTCATTTACAGTAGGTCACGACACCTTTAGAGTTTGGAAACGCTTTAATTGTAATAGTAAACGTGTAGTTTACTTGGCACAGTGCAAACAATGCCCCGCATTTTACATAGGAAAGACTGATAGACGCCTGAGAGACAGAGTATATGAGCATGGTTATGCGATTAACAACAGCAAGGACAAAAATGCCCTTGCAAAGCATTGTACTCAGAATGTAGACCATGCTTTTGATTTTATGGTCATTGACCAAGTCTTCCCTGTTAACACCAATCTGGCCAACGAAAATTTTCTAAAGCTACAGTTAGAAAAGAAAGAGTTATGTTGGCAGCTACGTTTGGCAGCACATAAAGAGCCTGGCCTCAACGAATACTGTTCAATTATGTGTGTTCTTAAACTGAACAGTTTATTTAGATAGGGATATGTTATTATGGTACAATAATTCTATCCTGAGTATTGAAGACCTCAATTTATTGTTATGTTATGTTATATTATGCTTTTTAGTCTTGTTAAGAGATCTAGTTTTACATCTATTTGGACCCGTGTTCTGCAGGGTACCTACTCACACAAATATAATTATATACATACATTCTTTGTACAAATTTGCGTAGGGTAGGAACTTTTAGTGTGAACAAATGCCCATCGTTATAAATAGGTATTAATGTCTGAATTCTTCATACTTAAATTTAACACACATGAACATACATTATATATTTTATATATACAATTTTTAATTCTTGTATGTTAGATGTGTTTGATTGAATATTTCATATTCTACAATCAATTTAAGTTTTATATTACATTTTATATTATATTTATTATTATTAAGAATGTCACCGTCGGTGTTTTTTATTATATATATTACATATATTTTATATATTTTTTATTATTCATATCTAGTTAGTTATGGTATTGTACGTCGATAAAATTTATTTATATGTAGTGGTGTGGCTGGACGCTGATTGTATGCTGCATTAACTCATTAACTTATCAACTAATTAATTTATTAAGTGAGAAGGGTATTTAAGTTGAGAGCGTTTGCAGCATTGTTGTAAGTCTGATGAAGTTCAGGCAGGGACCTGAACGAAAAACGCATGTCTGAGCGTTTTACGACATTTGTTTCGTTTTGGTTTATGGTGTGGCTTCTATTAAACTACTGGATTTTAACCTACAAAAGTCGGAGCAGTGTGGTTTATCATTACAGTGTTTGCCGAGTTTATTTTTGCATTCGCATTGGCGTACTTTTTGGTCATCCGTCATCCAGGATACTATTGTGGCATCTACTCCTGTTTCTTTGTGTTGTTTTGCTACCTACTTCGTGTTTCTTCTTTTAATAGTGGCAGAGTGCACTTTGTAGAGGATGACATCATCAGTACATGTTCACAACATGATTTGGGAGGGCTGTATGAAATTGCTGTGGAGCCATGTAGCAATGTAAAAGAATTGTCAGAATGCTACCTGAGTGTGACAGGAGCTGGATTCCTGCTCTTCCGACTGCACACACACACACACACACA
>NC_056743.1:1395341294-1395363702 GCF_019279795.1 Protopterus annectens
GTTTCTGGTGACACTCTAAGGGGATCCGGTATCTGTCTGCCTGGGATGGCATGACTGACAGACCTCAATGCTTTGCCAGAGATGGCCTGCATCTGTCACCTCTGGGCTTCCAGATACTGGCCAAGGCTCTTTCCACATCTATAGTGCCTTTTTAGGTGGTGTTCCAAATACCAAATTATCACAGCAATAGCTACAAACAAATGCAATCTGAGGGTCATGCTGCTCAACACTAAAAGTCTAAATCTCAAAATCCATTCACTCGAAGCACTCCTTAAAATGGAGGACATCGACATTTGTGTTGTAACAGAGACCTGGTTCAAGGCAATGGAAAGCAACCCTGCACTACCAGGGTATAACTCATTCCACACCTTTCGGCCCCAGAACTGGGACCAAAGCTCCAAAGGTGGTGGTGTGTGTGTCCATATTCATAAAGGATTCACACACTTCCAGACTGGTAGCCCAACATAACACATCAAAGATACTTCAGGTGCAGCTAACATTGGGTAAGACAGTGATTCGGGGTTGTAGCCTGCTATAGGTCCCCAACCATGCTCCAAGACTCACACTCCACATTCCTAAGCACCCTGGAGAATATTAGGGTCCAGCCTAACACTCTGTTACTAGGCAACTACAACTACCTCTCCATTAACTGTGTAAACTACTTATATACCAATACACTTGCCCAGTGTTTCCTGGAGTTCATTAATTGCAATGCCCTGGACCAGCTTGTTCTTACCCCCACTGGAGGTAGCAACATCCTTGTCTTGGTTATTACTAACATGGGCGACTGCTGCTAGACACCAATAGTCAGCTCCTCCCTGGTTAGAGCTGACCACAAACTAATCACCTTGGAAATCAACATCCCTCCCACCCCCCCAACCCCATCTGCAAAGGTAACCACCATGAAAAACTTCTCCAAAGTTAACTTTGGGCTCCTAAAAACAGAGGTGGCTAACTTCACGGCACCTATGCAAATGGAGAATAGTTGCGTGACCACAGAATCATACATCAATGCACTGTACAAACATGTACTCAAATGCATGGATCTCACCATACCCAATAGGACCAAGACACTCTCCTCCAAAAAACAGGAAGCCAATCTAGGGGTCCCCTGCCATAAACAAACTCTACAACAGAAGGAGAAAGCTGATGCAGAATAAAGTGATGTCCCAAGACTGGAAAAAACTCCCTTATCAGCCTCAACAAAAAGTTGAGATCCCTCATCAAATCCTCTAAAGCTAGCAATGAAAGCAGAATTACAGCAGATAGTAAAGACAACAACATGGCCTTCTATAGGTTCATAGGTAGGTACTAGGCTATCGGCCCTGGGGCCTACATAGGCCTAGCCAAAAAGTTTCCCTGGCTTTCGCCACCCAAGAAAATTATTTTCCTGTGCCCTGTCAAGCAGTGCCGCAGAAGTGATCCCCTTGGTGAATTTTCTATTTCCCATCCAGTCGTTAAAACTTTTCTTAATGAGACCAATGAGGAGCTTTTCTTGACATGAATGAGTAGTTTGTTCCAGAGTATGGGAAGTCTCTCAGACAGGAATCCATAGTTATGTAAAGAATCTCCATGGCAATACCCAGATTTGCTCTGAGTTACTGCACAATGGTATCTCCTATACCAAGCCAAGATATATTGCCAGTAAACTGGCTGACAGATTCAGTGACAACTTTACCCCCCCCCCCAAAAGGACCAATCACAGTACCAGTAGATTGCCAGGTACCCAGTATTACAGCTGCACAGGTTAAAACAGCACTGTCCAAGGCCACAAATACAGCTTCTATTGGACCTAACAATATCCCTGGTTGTGTTCTACATGAACTATAGAGAGAACTGGCACCTCACCTGTGTTGTCCTGTTCAATCACAGCCTCACCTCAGGCTTTGTCCCTATTGAATGGCGCACTGCTACAGTCATCCCTCTCCACAAAGGAGGAGAGACTACAGACCCAGGGAACTATCGCCCATTAGCCTGACATGTCTGATATGCAAAGCTATGGAACGCATCATCATGGACCTAATAAACAAGGATATAGGGAATCTTCAAACTCTGGATCCCACACAGTTTGGTTTTGTGAAGGGTAGATCATGCCTGCTCAGCTTGGTCGACTTCTTTGAGTCAGTCACCAGAGCTGTGGATGAAGGCAAGGTGGTTCATGCAGCCTACTGGCTCACAGATAGAACCCACAGTGTGAAAGTATCTGACTCCAAGTCAGACTGCTAACTAGTCACAAGTGGAGTCCCACAGGGTTCGGTCCTGGGTCCTCTGCTGTTTGGTATCAACTTCTCTGAAGTCCAGGCCAACATGAAGGGACTCTGGCTGACAAAGTTTGCATATGATTGTAACTTGGGAGCTATTATTAATTGCCCAAGTGATGTTGACATCCTACAGAATGGCCTTACTGAGACCAACGACTGGTGTCAGAACCATGACCTTAAGCGGAATGCCAAAAAATGTGCCATCATCCCCTTTGTGAAAAACCCGGTTCGCATGAATTACCACATTGATGGTAGTCAACTGAACACAGAAGGAATTATAAGAGATCTGGGAACACAGGGTGACAGTAACCTCTCTTTTGATCACCACATTGCCACTGTGGTCAGAAAGTCCTTCTATGTGGCACATCTCATTACTAAGGGTATTGCATCCAGGAAGAATGAGGTCATTGTCTACCTCTACTCTTCCCTCATTAGGCCAATCATCAAGTACAATGCCCCATTTGGCATGTACCTCACTAGATACCTGCAACAACTGGAGAGGCCTCAAAAGTACCTAACAAAGAGGATCCTAGGCCTTAAACACTTGTCCTATATCGACAGACTCAAAAAACTCCAACTATTCTCTGTCTCATATCTTCTACTTAGAGGTGATCTCTGCTTGACTTACAAAGCCATGTCTGACCCAGCACTGTTTGAAATGCTACATCTAAAGAAATCCTAATCCCTCCACACTACACACTCCAGAGACCTCAACCTCATTACCACAATTAACAGAACATGCTGGAGGGACAGGTTCATAACCCAAAGACTGCCCATGCTATGGAACAGACTTCCCATACATGTCAAGCAGAGCACCTCGCTGACCCTCTTCAAGGGAAATCTT
This sequence comes from Protopterus annectens, assembly GCF_019279795.1. Classification (NCBI taxonomy): domain Eukaryota; kingdom Metazoa; phylum Chordata; order Ceratodontiformes; family Protopteridae; genus Protopterus; species Protopterus annectens. The sequence goes on from NC_056743.1 coordinate 1,395,344,400, forward strand.
GATGAGTGGATGGGAAACAGAAATTTCACCCTGGGGATAACTCCAGTGGCTCTACTTGACAGATGCACTGGGAACTAAGGTCGGGTGGCTCTATGCCAGGGTAATCCTATGGCTAGGCTTGTACAGGCCCCGGGGTCATTAGCCTAGTACACACCTATGAACCTATGAACCTATCTCTTAAAGTGTTCTTGAAGGGCAATGCTTTGTCTTTCATCCTAACCTCCTAAGGTATAGCATTTCTTATAGCTGGCACTAATGCTCTTTCACAGATTGCAAGAGTGGAGGAGGGCCTATCTAGTAGGATTCCTTCAATCCTTCTAAGGAAATAAGCCTGATCTCTGAATTGTAATCCTCCTAATAGTTGATGGCAGTAGCTTTCAATCAGCAGCTTATATGTTAAGGTATTAAGTGGTAGAAAAGCCCTAGCAGTAACTTTGAGCTATCTGTTAGAGTTTAGAGTAATATAATGGTGTCCTAGACTACTGGGCACTTTGATAAACCTCAGAATCCTAGTGTCAGTTTTTTTGGAGTAGTGCTGTATTCTGAGTATTCTGAGCAGAAAAAAATGGACAGTAATGGGAAGACCATGTTCCAGTCTTGGTAAAAGAACATTATAGGCAACTGCATGCCTAGCATCAGCAGTTAGGAAACTGGAAATTTTGTAGGCAGCTTTGGACTACTGAAGCACTTTGGACACATGAGCTTCCACAAGTGCATGAAAAGAATAATTTTGGTCTGATGTGATGCCAAGATACTTCTGCAGCAATATGTCTGGCAGAAGAAAGTCTGGGGAGCAGTAATGTGAAAGTTGTGACTGATGAACTTTTTTTTTGTGCCAAAAAAGCATAACAGCAGTTTTGTTGGTATTAATTGCCAATTAGTTTTGTGTAGCCAGTTCCATTTATTTACCAAATCATGCTGTAATTCATTATTTAGAAGGGTAGAAATTGTATTTGTACCAAGGAGAACAATATAATTTGCATAAATCATGCAGTTATATGAGAAAGGTGGCATGCTAGGCTCTACTTTAGTTTAGCAAATGATCAGATGATCGAACTCTGATAGTTCAAATACTAAATGTCGAACCAGTAAAATAGCGAATGGCCGGAACAGCAAATTTTTTCCAAGGGAAAGAAATCGCTGGGCCGGCCATCCGGATTGTGTCGGTTCCTTCACTGTAGTGCGATCTCAGAGTTCGTATATTTAAGTAGTGTGGGGCACAGCCCCCATTATGGGTGGGGGGCAAAGCCCCCCACTTCATTTAGTGTTTTTTTTTTGTTTTGTTTTTTGCGAACAGCGATTATTTTCTCTGGGAAAAAAAAATCTCTGTTCTGGTTGTTCGCTGTTTTGAGTTTTCACGCTTTAGACCTGCACGGTAGGTTGCTGATACCGAGGAAAGTAGTGGGACCCCTTGATGAGCAGTGCCTGTTTGGTAGCAATTATGAGTGTTAGATATATGGAAGGTTCTATTTCCCAGATAATTCTTAAATTACTGAACTACCTCCCTATGCCAATGTCAGAAAGTTTATCTAGCAGCAAATTATGGTCCATTGTTTCAAAAGACATTTTCAGATCAAAAAAGATAGTTCCAGTAACTTTTCTCTCTCCTATGTTCTTAAAAATGTAGTTTCTGCTTGTGTTCTGGCAGTGATTCCTTGATTTAACAACAATGTTAAAAAATAAATAATTTGTGAGGGAACATTTTACAGTTTATTGCATATAACTCAAGTACAATAAAAATAGAAAATATGCAATAGTAAAGATTTCAGAAGCAATGAGTGCCAAAGGTACTGTATATAATATAATATAATATAATATAATATAATATAATATAATATAATATAATATAATATAATATAACATGATATAGGATGGCCATGGTGGTACAGCAGTTAGCGTTGCTGCTTTCTGTGTGGAGTCTGCACATCTTCCCTGCGGTCATGTGGTGACTTGTAATGGGAAAAGAAGAAGCATAAAATATAACATGCTATAATATATATATATATATATATATATATATATATGTGTGTGTGTGTGTGTGAGTGTATGTGTGTGCCTGTGTGCGCACGTGTGTGTGTGTGTGTGTGTGTGTGTGTGTGTGTGTGTGTGTGTGTGTGTACATAAGGCTATACAAATTATACACAGATAATAAGCATGCAGCTTAGCTACCCTGCACAATGACTATGTTGCACAAATTAAATTAATTCTTCAGAAGGGTAATAGATTTTAGATAGAAGTATGTAACAATTTCACTCTACAGAGCCTCGTTCAGTTCATACACTAAGTACGCTATGGAGCTATACAAGAAATAGATTTCAGGATTCTGGAGAAACTTCAGAGGAAAGCCACTAGAAATATGCAGTGGATGGAAGGGAAAGAATATGAACACAGACTAGAAAAGCTAGAACTCTTCTCATCAGTACCCATTCCAGGTGGAGAAATAAACATGAACTGCAGACTGTATGGTTAACTATTCCATACATCTCTATACTACTTCAAAGAGAGGGCTTTGGAACGAACGAATGGACTACTACGATGGATGCTGGAGAGAAAATTCTCAATGATGAATGGCTGTCGAAGGTGTCTATCAAAAAAAAATTAGCTTTATGACAGCACTAGAAGTAAACTTGGCAGGAGAATACCAGTAGTTGACATCTACTTGAATTCAAAATGAAGAAAGTAAGACGCTGATGGCTGTAGTATCCAAAAAGGGCTTTACTAGTGCAAAAACACAAGCGCTTTCACAAACGAGCTTCTTCAGGTGTACTACAAGCACTAAAAATACACACCTTTTATACTAACAAATATATCACATGACCTTAATCATTAATTACATCATTTAAAAACACATAATATATAAAAAATATATATAAAAATTCCAGTGCATAATATAGAAACATTGTAATAACACTTTTAATATACATATCAAAACTAAAAACAACATATCAGGAACAAAAAACAAAAACAAAAAATTATCCTTCTGTACTCCTGAGCTTAGTAATCCATACTGCTTCTAAATTCTCAGTCCTATTGTAAATGTCACCTTGCCTCAAGCTCTCCTGAATTGAGCTAATAACTCTAAAACTAAAGATATGTGTCCGGTCAGTATTTATAACATGTTTGGCAAGTGCATTGGTAGTACTACTTTTCCTGATGTTATAAATGTGTTCCCTGATACGTTCCCTAAGATGTCTATCCGTCTTGCCAACGTAAAACATAGAACATGTCTTACAGCTGGCAAGATAAACAACATGTCTAGTATCACAGGTGGCTGAAACATGAAAAAAATATTCTCTCCCTTGATCAGGGTGAATAAAAGACTGACTAAGGTCTATATATCCACACCAGTTACAGGATCCACATTGTGTAGTACCAGAACACTCTCTACCTACTGTATTCTCCTTGGGATAGCACAATCGCCTCTTAATGGATCTATCATTCCTAAAACTAATCCTAGGAACATTGTCAATAATATCAACTATACTGCTATCCGTCAACAAAACCTGCCAGTGTTTTTTAATGATTTCAGTATATCTATGGACATCAGATGTGTATTTCAAACACATTCTAAGTGGATTACTTATACGATCTCCTTTAGTTCTATCTGTGTCTTGCCTTCTCTGAGAGAAGTAAGGCCTTGCTTCTCTACCTCGCTTCTGAACAGCCGCAGGTATATGTTGTGTTAAAATCTTATCATCATAGCCTCGTTCTCTTAAAAAGCCAGTGACTTTACTTAATTCACAGTCAAAATCTACTTCTCTAACATTAAGTCTAGAGGCCCTCATAATTTGGTTGGTGACAACGTTCTTAAAAATATGAGGGGGGTGTGCACTATTACGGTGTAAAAGATGATTGACATGGCAATCTTTCCTATGTAATTTCGTATAGACTGACCCTGTCTCATCTCTAGCAACTACCACATCTAAAAAATCCAACTCCTTGAAAGACACCCTATGGGTAAAATGTAAAAAAGTTGTGGATTCATTGATGGAAGATATAAAACTACAAAGACTATCTTCATCACTATCCCACAAAATAAAGACATCGTCCACAAACCTACGGTAAAATCGAACATACTGTGAAAAAGGGCCTTTAAAGACAAGGAGTACAGAAGGACATGGTCTAAATGAGTGTATCCCTTTAAGACCTAGGTTAAGAAGGAGGCCATTGAAAAGATAATTTTTTTGTTTTTTGTCCTTGATATGTTGTTTTTAGTTTTGATATGTATATTAAAAGTGTTAATACAGTGTTTTTATATTATGCACTGGAATTTTTAAATATATTATGTGTTTTTAAATGATGTAATTAATGATTAAGGTCATGTGATATATTTGTTAGTATAAAAGGTGTGTATTTTTAGTGCTTGTAGTACACCTGAAGAAGCTCGTTTGTGAAAGCACTTGTGTTTTTGCACTAGTAAAGGCCTTTTTGGATACTACAGCCATCAGCGTCTTACTTTCCTCATTTTGTCATAAGGACTTTATTTCTGGGACGTTTTGGTGTGTATTTGCCAGCTATTTTTTGCTGTATCTACTTGAATTCCACTAAAATCTTTGACTCGGTCCAAAAAGGCAGCTGTATGCTCAAAAGGGAAGGCACAAAGGGCTGTGGTAGGAGTGGCAACATCTAGAATAAGAAAAGTGACTAGAAGAATCTTGCAGGGATAAGTCTTGGCTCCAGTATTCTTCAGAGTGCTTGTCTCAGACATATCTGAGGAAGAGAATAGGACTGACATATTTGATGGCAACACATATGAATGTGCAGCAGTACAACATATGTGGTACAGTCTAAGAAAGTATTTGACAAACATAAAGTACTGCTTTCAGACCATAATTCTGGTTTAAAATATCAGCAGAGGGAATAGAAATGATCGAAAGAGAGATGGTAAAATACATGGTGCTGCTGATTACACCTTTTCTGGACCCCTCAAGAACAGAATGACAGGAAAGTGGCAACAATAAACAACATGCTGGGTATATCCTTATGGACTTAAGAGTCCAGAAACAAAGATGAGATCCTAATACTCTAGTGGGTCAAGGGCAGGTAGCTCCCTGAGAACTGTGCCTTGTCTGTGTAATTCTGCAGGTTATACAAAGAGGGATATCAGGTTGCCAGAATAAGTTCAGAGGAAAGCCACCAGAAAAGACTGTGGAGTCAAGGGGAAACGATATGATCAGATGAGTGTCATACATTTGATTAAATGCCAGCTTCATTAAATGATAAACTGATGCATTCAAGTGACTTAAAACCCATTCCCATTTAGTTGAATGACTATTTAGTTGAAAGACCATTTTGTTGAATGCAGGATAGCTACATGGAGTTCTATAATATATGCGTAGAATATGCAGAAGAAGTTTTATTTGATAACTAGTATTCGTAGACACAATCACCGTTGATCTAGCTGCTTTTTTTGGCTGACAGTGATTGTGTGTGTGTGTGTGTGTGTGTGTGTGTGTGTGTGTGTGTGTGTGTGTGTGCGTGCGTGTGTGTGTGTGTGTGTGTGTGCGTGTGTGTGCGTGTGTGTGCACGCGTGTGTGTTTTTATTACTTTTCTCTACTTGTGCTGACAACTGTGGTATTACTATATCAGGAAAAGGGGGTATGGGGAGCTCTGCCTCATGTGGTATGAGCAGGGTGACTCCCCCCAAAAACTATTCTTGAAACATATCCCTTTTATGCTATTGTAAAAATATAATATTTCACTTATTTGGCATAAATTATGTTTTACTGAAGTGGCCTTTTGACAATTTTGACTAAATGAGTAATTTTTTAATGAAAAGGTAATTTAACCAATTTTCTAGAATCACTCAAATACTAGAGGAGCTATAGCCATTCTCATCTGGAACAGACAGAAGAAACATTATGTCAGTGAACAAAATCATCTCAGGGAGATGAGAAGTGGTCATCCTGAACATGGGGGGGGGGGGGTTGTATCCTCTCCACACATCTGCTAAACACACACACACACACACACACACACACACACACACACACACACACACACACACACACACACACACACACACATACACACACACACACACACACACACACACACACAGACAGATATAACCCAGACTTCAAGACTGAGCAGCCTCAGACTTGGCATATTTAAGTTCACATGTTTGCACATTCAATCTCAGTATTCAAAGACTCACACATGAGCCCCTGAATTTAAAACTATTATCATGGTTCTGGGCCCAGTGAAAGACAAGTAATGGATGATGATAGTGAATCTTCAGAGACATGGAGGAATTTCAGAAAGGATGCAGAAAAAAGCTGAGAGGAAACAGAAGTAGAATGTTATGTTCTCTTGACTCAATGGGGCTATTTTCTCTTCTGCTGGCAAGCAAATGCAATCTATCATAATGTAATTTCCTTTGGAGTTAATTGTAGTTACAGTTTCATACTGGTCGGCAGGTACCAGCAAATTTGCAGCAATCAAGGCAAGATGGCATCCTCTTAAACCATCAGAAGATGACAGAATGCAACAGCCGAGATAATTTTTTGAGTACCAGATTTGAAATATATGCCATTTTACAGAAGTTGATTTGTTATGTTTTACTTCAGCTGTCTGAAATGTTATTTTTTGAAGCAGCAGCATAATGTTATGCATGCAGTTTTACTAACAATAGTATTAATATTGATATGTTCAAAAAAATAACATTTTGCAGTTTGCATGGAATGCATATTATGTTAATATGTAAAACTGTGATATGAAATATCAGTAATGTGCAGTAACACCTCCTTCATCTTTCTCTTCCTTTGTGTGTGTGTGTGTGTGTGTGTGTGTGTGTGTGTGTGTGTGTGTGTGTGTGTGTGTGTGTGTGTCTGTGTGTATGCACCTGCACATACATGTGTAAGTGTATGTGGTGTGATTGTATGCATTTGATAAAACGCCTGTATGTGTGTATGCCTCATACACGTTGTTACTGCTACATAGCACTCACTGGCAAATATTGTGATTAGGATGGATATATGAACAATGCCCATATGAAACACACGTAGCTTTGTTGTCATACAGCTGTAGGTGGCTGTATGTCATCATTAGCCACAGGCATATAAGAAAAAAAGTTCTTAGGTAGTTACTAAGCATGTGATCCAGGAGGCCATTGAGGAGATTAGCTCAAATTCCAAAATGCCCAAAGCAGTGTCTGGTTAAATGGCTTGCTTAAGGCCACAAAGCAGACAAATGAAGGCCAGGGGAAACAAACCCTGTAGCACAAGAAGAATTTTGCTCATAGTCTTAATTCTCTGTGCTAACTGCTAGGCAGAAAGAAAAGAAAATCTCTGTTCTTGCCTCCTATCCTTCTTGCAGTTTGTCTGGTAGTACAGCCCTTATGTTGTACATTATGTACTACTGTGGGAGTGTGACCAGGTGCCTGGTATCTTGATCTACTCTTTGAGCCTAGTTTGTTCATGCTGCCCACTCTAGAATACAGCTATTCCTGCTAGGTAAATGGTACTTTTCAGAATATGTGTGCAGGCAGATCCTTGTGCAGTCTGTGTGCACTACAATGCTGTTATCTGCTATTATGTATATGGCGTCCTTCAGTATATGTATGTGTGGGCATATACTCCGCAATGCTGTGTACCCTAAATTATTGCTATAACCTGCGAGATATATGGTGTATTTCACAATCCTCACGTGTGGGTACCCATCCACCACATGCTGTGTACTTAAAAGTGCTGCTGTCCTCTGTGAGGGCATCTGGTGCCCTTCAGTATTTATGGCCACCCACTTTCCACATGCTGTGCACCACATAGTGCTGCTATCACCTAACCAGGTACCTGGTTTCCTTCAGTAAGTCTAGACATCTAGTTTTCACAATCCAGTGTCTGTCAACCTGGGACGACATGCTTGGCAAGCCATGTTGCTTTGCAAGAGACGGCTTGCACCTATTACCCCTAGGCTTTCGAATACTGGCCAAGGCTCTTGCTGCCCCCATAGTGCCTTTTTTAGGCAAGGCTAAAAAGTCAAACCAACCTCTGTGAACTGCACAATTAACAAAAACTGAGGGTTATGCTACTCAATGCCAGGAGTTTAAATCTCAAAATGCACGCGCTCGAAGCACTCCTCAGTATGGAGAACGTCGACATCTGTGCAGTAACTGAAACCTGGTTCAAGGCTCTAGGGAGCACCCCAGCATTACCGGGCTACAACACATACCACACGTTTCGGCCACAGAACACGGACCAAAACATAAAAGGAGGGGGGTGTATCCATATTCATCAAGAATACCTACACCTCCAGGTTAGTGTCACAGCATGATACCTCTGAGATCATCCTTGTGCAACTAACATCACGCAAATCTGCAGTGCAAATTGTGGCCTGCTACAGATCACCCTCCATGACCCAGGGCCACCACTCCACCTTTCTGGAGACACTGGAAAACATGAAGGTTCTACCAAACACCCTGATATTGGGTGATTTCAATTACCCTACCATTAACTGGGAAAACTACTTGAGTACAAACTCCCAGGTCCAGCGCCTCCTGGAATTCATCAACCCTGGATCAGCTGGTAAACTCCCCTACCAGAGGTGAAAACATATTGGACCTGGTCATCACCAACATGGGCGACAGGTGTTCCACACTGGAGGTCAACCCGTCACTGGTTAGATCAGACCATAAACTAATCACTCTGGATGTCCGCACCCTACCACCACCCCCAACTAAAGAAGCCACAGTAAAAAACTTTTCTAAAGTAAACTTCACCTTACTTAAGACAGAGGTGGTAAGTTTCACAGCCCCCACGCTAAAGGATAACGCTGCCCAAGATGCAGAAACCTTTACAAATGCACTCTATGAGCACCTACAAGGATACATGGATCATGCCATCCCTAGCAAAACAAAGACTCACTCCTCTAAGAGAAGGAAACCAGTTTGGTGGACCCTGCCATAAACAGGCTATACAATAGAAGGAGGAAACTAGTTCAGAAAAAAAGCAAATCCCAAGAAGGAAAGACATCCCTCATCAGTATCAGTAAGAAACTAAGGTCCCTCATAAAATCATCCAAGTCTAACTTTGAAAGAAAAATAGCCAGAGATTCAAAAGATAAACACAAAGCCTTCTTTAGCTATGTTAAGAATCTAAGTGGCAACTCACAGATATGCACTGAACTAGTGCAAAATAGTACAAAATAGTACAAAATATACTGAACCTACTGATATTGCCAACATCATGGCAGATAGATTCAGTGCAAACTTCACCCCCCTCTCACCCCAAAAGGACCCACAACAATACCGGAAAAGTGTAGTGTCCTGGAAATCACAGATACACAGGTGGAAACAGACCTTTCAAAAGCCAAAAACACAGCATCAATGGGGTGAGATGGAGTCCCAGGCTGCGTCTTGCATGAACTACAGAACAAACTAACCCCACCTAAACACGCTGTTCAACCTCAGCCTCTCCACAGGCTACATGCCCATAGAATGGTGCACAGCAATGGTTATTCCTCTCCACAAAGGAGGGGCCACAACTGACCCTGGTAACTATTGCCTCATAAGCCTGACTAGCCTGGTCTTCAAGGCTATGGAGCGCATCATGATGGAACTCATTAACAAAGACATTGGGAGCCTCCAAACACTTGACTCGATCCAGCTCGTCTTTGTTAAGGGCAGATCATACTAAACCTGGATGACTTCTTCGAGACAGTCACTAAGGACATAGATGAGGGAAAGGTGGTTCACACAGCCTACCTTGACCTTGCCAATGTTTTTGGCACCATTCCCCACTTGGGTATTACAGAAAAACACACCAGCTTGAACATAAACCCCTATGTCATGAAATGGGTTGCCAACTGGCTTACAGACAGAACTCACACGGTAAAAATAGTGGGCTCCAGGTCCGACTCTAAACCAGTCACAAGTGATGTCCCACAAGGCTCAGTCCTGAGACCTCTATTGTTTGGCCTATACTTCTCAGAAGTGCAGGCAGACACAGGAGGACTATGGCTGACCAAGTTCACAGATGACTGCAAACTGAGAGCCATAATGGACTTTCTAGCTGACATGGACATCCTCCAAAAGGGCCTTACGGAGACAGATACCTGGTGTCAAAATCATGGCCTCAAGCTAAATGCCAAAAAATGCATAGTCATCCTGTTTGGGAAAAAGAAAACACCCATGAATTACCACATAGGTGGCAGCCCCCTTAATACAGAAGAAGTAATAAGAGCTCTGGGGCCCCAGGTAGATAGTAATCTCTCCTTTGACAATCATATTGCCAAAGTAGTTAGGAAATCCTTCTATGTGGCCCATCTAATTACTAAAAGGTTCGCATCTAGAAATAAAGAGGTTATAGTGCCCCTCTACTCGTCACTCATCAGACTCATCATAGAGTACAATGCCCCATTTGGGATGTAACTCACAAGACACTTCTAACAGCTGGAAAGACCACAAAAGTACCTCACCAAGAGGATTACTGGCATCAAACATATGTCCTATGCAGCCCAACTGAAAAAACTCCGACTGTACTCAGTGGCATATCACTTACTCAGAGGTGATCTCTGCCTGACTTACAAAGCCATGTCCAACTCAGAATTAATGGACATGCTCCACCTAAAAAAATCCAAGTCACTGCGAGACACGTGCTCTAGTGAGCTAAACCTCGCCACAACAATAAATAGAACATGCTGGAGGGATAGATTCCTGTCACAGAGACTCCCCATGCTTTGGAAAAAAAATTCCAAAGTACATTAGGCAGAGCCCCTCACTAACACTCTTCAAGAGAAACCTTGACGAGTTGATGGGTAACAGAAAATACACCCCAGGGATCACTTCATTGGCTGTGTTTGACAGAGGATCAGTTAATTAATCAATGGGGTGGCGAAAGTTGACACACTCTGTCTAGGCTTATAAATGATTCACAAATACCAAAACTTGACTAATTACCACTCCACGAAGACACGAAGTTCACCAAAAGGATTTTAATACAGCAGCACAACAACAGCTCCAACACTGACCTAGGTTTCGTCCTGTAGACTTCTTCAGAGTGTTAGAGCTAACTCAATTTATACATACTTTCATTAAACAATTAATAATTTAGTAAATTAGTAAATTGATTAATTAGTTACACTTGGCTGTTAAACTCAGTGCAAACTAAAGAAAAAGATCTAATTACTAAAAGGTTCGCATCTAGAAATAAAGAGGTTATAGTGCCCCTCTACTCGTCACTCATCAGACTCATCATAGAGTACAATGCCCCATTTGGGATATAACTCACAAGACACTTCTAACAGCTGGAAAGACCACAAAAGTACCTCACCAAGAGGATTACTGGCATCAAACATATGTCCTATGCAGCCCAACTGAAAAAACTCCGACTGTACTCAGTGGCATATCACTTACTCAGAGGTGATCTCTGCCTGACTTACAAAGCCATGTCCAACTCAGAATTAATGGACATGCTCCACCTAAAAAAATCCAAGTCACTGCGAGACACGTGCTCTAGTGAGCTAAACCTCACCACAACAATAAATAGAACATGCTGGAGGGATAGATTCCTGTCACAGAGACTCCCCATGCTTTGGAAAAAAAATTCCAAAGTACATTAGGCAGAGCCCCTCACTAACACTCTTCAAGAGAAACCTTGAAGAGTTGATGGGTAACAGAAAATACACCCCAGGGATCACTTCATTGGCTGTGTTTGACAGAGGATCAGTTAATTAATCAATGGGGTGGTGAAAGTTGACACACTCTGTCTAGGCTTATAAATGATTCACAAATACCAAAACTTGACTAATTACCACTCCACGAAGACACGAAGTTCACCAAAAGGATTTTAATACAGCAGCACAACAACAGCTCCAACACTGACCTAGGTTTCGTCCTGTAGACTTCTTCAGAGTGTTAGAGCTAACTCAATTTATACATACTTTCATTAAACAATTAATAATTTAGTAAATTAGTAAATTGATTAATTAGTTACACTTGGCTGTTAAACTCAGTGCAAACTAAAGAAAAAGAAAGAGAAAAGGAAATGACAAATACAAAAATAATAAAGATAGAAATGAAAATTAAAAAATGTATAATAATAATATACTTGAACAATATATACAATATGTATTATATATAAAATTGAGAAATACATATTGTTTGCAAAATGTCTAAACATTTTAAAATGTGCGTGCACTAAAAATAACCCCTATATTTTACATGGTTCATGTAAAATGTTATATGAACATTTGCAATATGATACATAAAAAACTAACTACATATAATGCAATTAAAATCTGATATGTGTTCTTAATAATCTATTGATAAAATACTAATTCAAAACTAAAGACCATATAGGCCATTGTATAATTAGAACCTTAACCTATTGAATCCTGCCCAAATGGTATAACTATAACAACATTAACCTAAAATATTTTGTAGCCTTAAATAAGGTTTGATAGTTATAAATTCATTGAGGCCTGGATAAAAATGTGCATTTAATATTAGTTGCCATTTGAGCTCACAAACATCAAGGTGGTACTCTGTTAACCTTCCTTGTTGATCTTGTACTCATTGTTCTATTATACAAAAAGAAAATTTGTGACCTTTATGTGTAATAATATGTCTAGCTAAGGCATTCGTGGGCTTTTGATGGTGTATGTCAAGGACATGTTCTTTTATTCTGTCCCTGAATTTTCTACATGTCTTGCCCACGTAGAATGCCATACATAATTCACACTTAGCTAAATAAACTACATTTCTTGAATGGCAGTTAAATCTACCCCTAATCAATATATTGATATAATTAACTGTAATTTTACCCCCTGTTTTCATTACAAAATTACAAGTAGAACATCTACCACATTTGTTGTTCCCTCTCAATTTACTAGTATTATTATCTAATTGACATGCAGACCTTTCAAAAACTTGTTTTAAGGCTCTATCCTTACGAAATACAAACTTTGGTTTTCTAAAGGTGAATCCTTGGAATTCCTTAAGCTTGGTAAATGATTTCCAATTCTTTTCTATAATTCTGATAATACCATCTGTGTCTGCATTATATGTCACTACATATAGGGTATGATCTTCCCGTAGATCATACCTTATTGAATTAGAGTTATTAATGACTGAATGCGAACTGTTAAGAATTGGCTGAATACATCCATTAATTCTTTTAGTTAGTATTTCCTTTTTTATCTCCTCACAAAATAGTGAAGGATAACCCCTATTCATAAATAATTTTATCATAAAATCAATTTCTTTGAAAAAGTCAGCCTCTTCACTAACCATACGTGCCGCCCTTATTAACTGACCTTTAACTATTGATTTTTTCTGATGTTCCGGGTGCCAACTATCGTAATGCAGATAAGAATTTGAAAATGTTGGTTTTCTGAATATTTTAGATGAAATTTGCTTCTTGTCTTTATTGTACGTTAAATTCACATCCAAATAACTAATCTCTTCTTCACCAATTTCATAAGTAAAATTCAGAAACCAAACTGTTCGGTTAATATACGATATAAATTTCTCTATGTCTTCCTTATCACCTTGCCATATAATAAAAATGTCGTCCAAAAAACGAGTATATACCTTAATCGAAGACCTGTATTCACTATTAAAAATGTACCTATTCTCCCAATACGCCATGATGTAATTGGAGTAAATGGGGGCACATGCTGCCCCCATTGCCACTCCAGTTTTTTGGCGAAATTTATATCCTTCAAAAAATATGAAATTGTTATTTAGCACCAGCTCCATTAGCCTCACATACAAATTTATTTCATCCTGATCATAAACTCCTGTGACCAACAATTGTTCTTCCAGCCATTCAAGACCTATTTCGTGTGGAATGACACTAAATAAATTCACCACATCAATTGTCAAAAACAAAAATTTGTCCAAAATAGTGTAATTTCTAATTTTATCCAAAAAGTGCCAAGAGTCCTTAGATATATAAGGAAACTTTTCCAAACCATTTTTCAGTTTTAAATCTAGATATTGGCTAATAAAGGACACTTTGCTCCTCTTGCCATCAACTATAGGTCTGAAACGGACATTATCAAGGCCCTTGTGTACCTTTGGGATACCAAAGATCCCACTAATCACAGGATGTTTATTTATCATGAAAAAATATTCTTCCTCATTTACTTGTCCCTGAAATAACATATCCTCTAGGGTCATATCTATTTTGTGATATGCTAAATGGATCTCATTAATGCTTACTTCTACATAATTGTCTTATAATAATAGTGCATTATATGTAGTTAGTTTTTTATGTATCATATTGCAAATGTTCATATAACATTTTACATGAACCATGTAAAATATAGGGGTTATTTTTAGTGCACGCACATTTTAAAATGTTTAGACATTTTGCAAACAATATGTATTTCTCAATTTTATATATAATACATATTGTATATATTGTTCAAGTATATTATTATTATACATTTTTTAATTTTCATTTCTATCTTTATTATTTTTGTATTTGTCATTTCCTTTTCTCTTTCTTTTTCTTTAGTTTGCACTGAGTTTAACAGCCAAGTGTAACTAATTAATCAATTTACTAATTTACTAAATTATTAATTGTTTAATGAAAGTATGTATAAATTGAGTTAGCTCTAACACTCTGAAGAAGTCTACAGGACGAAACCTAGGTCAGTGTTGGAGCTGTTGTTGTGCTGCTGTATTAAAATCCTTTTGGTGAACTTCGTGTCTTCGTGGAGTGGTAATTAGGCTTATAAATGCCCTTGGGCAGATAGCCTAGTACCTACCTATGAACCTATAAACCTATGAACATACTGGGGGCATAGAATATTGCTATCTCCTGTCCTTGTGTCCAGTGCTCTGATATATGTGTCAGCACATAGTCTGGACATGCTGCTATATGTTTTGTTGGCATGCCTGGTACCCTGACTTGTAGTGCAGTGTACACTTCTGCTGACTCATGCAGGGTGCCCTGAAGCATCTGTAGAACATAGCCTGTCTAGGCTGTGAGATCCATCGGGTCATGTTTGGAAGCTCCCTCTGTGTAGCAGCTCAGTGATCTACAGACTAAAGCGATACACTGAACTGTCACTTATTGTACAATTCAGCTCTGTCTACACTGAGGCAAGAGATGCTTATGAACTGCACACCCATCACACATATTTTTAAGGCACTCTGTATATTGTCGTTGATATATAGCACAAAGGTCATCTCTGAATAGTAGTTGCATTTTGTAGTATGTTTGCTCTAAGCACTCAGTACGAGAATTCCTTCCCAGCAGTTAGTGAATTTGTAGACATGAGCATGAAAAAACTAATTTCTGTGTGCCTTTTTATGATTATCATTATTATTATTATTATTCTGTTATATTTCATTTTCAGAGACTTGAACAGATTATCTTCAGCAGTTTTAATGAACATAACATCTAACAAGTGTTTTTCAATGAGTTTACTTCATCAAATGAGTTGAACTTGATTCATTCTTATACATTTCTGATTTGCATCTCTGATCTGAATGTTTAAGTTTTGACCATAATTTACAAGGCAAAGCCTTGTAACCACTGGCGGCTGGTGACTTCAAACCAAAGGGGGGCTGCAGGAGACAGCTGAATGGGTGGGGTCAATGGGAAGGGGTGCGGCCAACTAGAAAGGGGAGGAACTATGCTCAAAATCACAAAAACTAACTAAATACACTGCCGTGGGTGCCAAACCGTCATTATGAGAGTCCAATCAAGACAAAATGAAGTGTAGAAGAATAAAAATATTTCAATGCATTGACTGCATGACAGCTTACTTAATATCTAGATGGAAACAAAAAGGTGGTGAGGCATGAAAAAATAAATTACTTTTTTAAATACATTAATGGAATGCCAGTCAAAATCAAGTATAAGAAAAACAGGCAGCACTCAAACTCAAACCACTTCTTGCACTGCAGTTCTAATTTATATTCAGCTTTATTAAAGTACCAAGTAACATGCTGAAAGTAGAAATCTCTGATGCCCCCACTTGTAAAAATGTTCCTTATCCAAAAAAAGACCTGCTGCCTGACAACTATCTACTTGTTTCATAGGGAAAACATGATCAAAGTAAAAAATGAAAAGCAAACAAGAAATAAGCTCAAGATACATTGCTTAAAAGGATTACTGTACAGGTTATGGACCACCACGATTGGCATTCTGTTTAGTTTCTGGTAAAGCCTGCAGAGATGACTGGAAGTCTCCAAGTGTAATGAGCTTCTTAAAATAATGTAATCCTGTCCCTTATTACAAATACTGTCATATGCATTTCAATACCCAAGGCTTATACATTATCTAGTTAAGTATTCTCTACATGGTAACAAAAGAAAGGCTTTCAGTGTTGACAATTCTTAACAGTATGCTTATTAAAGCTTACTTGCATCTTACAATCTCAGCCAAGCTTACCTGATTGTCATTAAAGTATTGCTACTTAAACACAGAGCAACAGGCAGTTTGAGTAATAAGCATAAATCAACAGTACAAAAAATGACAGAAACCAGACTATTCTGTAAAAATCAAGGACATATTAAAAGCCACTCTAATACTTGTGTCTACCTTGGATGGGGGGGGGATACTCTGCACATTTACACTGCATAACTACTCCTTGCCTTGCTTCGACACATCCAGAGTCACTACATGGGGGAGTGGGGTGCAACAAGTATGTCACAATTTGAAATGTCTCTGGCTGACTGTGATGACCCTGACATTTGTCATACCTCTCAACCTCAGAGCAAGAAATCTGGACAAAGCCATACAAAGAAGTGGGACAAAGGCCCAAAAATAAGGACAATTTTTAAAATATTGCTCTTATAAACTTAGAAAGATAATAGAATAGGTCTTGCATTAGTATGAATTTTCTGAATGGTATGAAATCTGAAACTCAAATGTCTGTCATTATTTTCTAACTTCAGTCTTTAATGATTTGTCACTAATTTGCCAAAAAACCCCACAATTTTATGAAAAATGGACCAAAAATGTGATGTAAAAATATAAAATAGCCACACAATACAGCTGGGAACCTGTCAAAGAAGGGGCACTTTAATATTAGCACTGCTAACTTGAGCAGCTGACAAAATAAAAGAATCTACATACATTTCTGAAATAAAAGTAATCTATAACTCTAATTATTACAGTTATTTCTTAATTGTAAACCCTCCATGTTTTCTTCCAGAATTGCTATTTTGTGGAGGGATTATTAGGGGAAGAGCAACATTTTGAGCCAAAGTCAGGGACAGTTGAAAGGTTTGGCTATGCCTAATTCTATAAAGCAATTTATTTGCATGTACCTCTCAACCTGTTAATGCAATAAATTTGGACAAGGCCAAATATATTGGGGGAACATATAAACAGTACTAAAAATTGCTCTTGTATAAACTGAGACAGTTGATAGAACAACAGGTCTTACTTTAGCATGCATTTTTCTGAAGGTTATGAAGTCTGAAACCCAGTGTGTCTTTGTTTAGTGACTTAATTCCTAAATGATTTGCCAGAAAACCACAAATTTTATGAGGAACAAACCAAAAATAAGAAGCAAAAATCTATTCATTCTTTGAGAATCTGGACAGTTGGGATGTATAGTTCAGCTGGGGCTGTCTAAGTTTGCCGCCCTTCTCCCTCACAAAATCATGGTCGAATGGAGCCTCCCCCTGCAGCCATTCCAATGATCCATTACTTGGCTATTTCACTCCATTTACCATAAACACTAATGTGCATACTGATTTACTTCTATGATGATTTGGACTTAATTTGAAAGTTTTGTTTTGCATTTTACAACACAAACCCCGGGATTCATGAAGCTCGGCGCAAGGCCAGCGTAAGGCCTGCGCCGGCGGTGCATGGAATATCCGGCGCAGTAGCGCCATATACATATTAATGAGAGTGCACCGGAATCACAGACGCGTGCGTAGTGTACGTGAGCGAGCCCAGGTAGGATGCGTCTGGAGGCGTGTCTAAGCCGGCAGGAGGTGAGCAACCTAATGTGCTGACAGCCACGGTCCGCCCACAATAGTAATGGCAGCAGCCAGGTCCGTGCAGAATGAAACGCATACAGTGCATAACATAGTCCCGTTCCAAATTAACGGAGAAGCAAATAGAAGCCACCAAGGCATAAGTGTACCCATTCAAGGAGCAAAGGATACGCATAAGACCGCCTCCGTCCCGCAATGCACTGTCAGTGTTTACACTCAGAGAAGGTGTACAGCCGCATGTCAGCGCACCGCACCGACATAGGAGCAGCGACTAAGGTCACCACCTGTCCCACTTTGTTTGGGGCAGTCTCTCCATGGACAGTTGTGTCCCGAAAAAACGTTTTAGAAATGGCTGATGTGCAACGAGTGTAGGACACAATGATATCCCGTATGTAATGTAATGGTAGCATGAATTGTTTATTTCTGTAACAGAAATACTGAAATGACACAATAAACAGAATAAGCAAGGAAATTGCCACAATAATAAGCAAATTATTTAGGCAAACAAGTGAATTTCTATGCTATATAGTGACCGTTTGTATGTGTCGGCCTGTAAAGGCAGATGTGAGTCCCGGAAATATCCCAGATCGGAAAATGGAAAGGTGGAAACCCCAGCAGCGACATGGGCATGGTCACCAGGGTTACCTGCTGTCCCAAAGTGCCATGGACAGTCCCTGATTGGACAGTCGTGTCCCTGCAACAATCGTTAAAATGGAAAATGACCTGCGATCCACTGCCCGCAAATTCCGCAATATACATGTAAATAGTAGCATAAAACATATACATTACGGTATGGAACACAGACATGGCATAAGAAAATAAATAAGGAACCCAAACGCTAACAGAATAGGCTCATAGTATGGCAAACAAGTGAAGTTCTGTCTACTGCACTAGCCCTGGGTATGTGTAGTCCTGCAAATTTCGAAGTGTCCACATAACATGCCCCACTATGGGCATTGGAAAAGGTGCCAACCATAATGGTTACAAGCAGTAGTGACAGTACATAGCCGGGTAGCTGTGCCGACATAACAACAGTAAGGAAGCAAGATACCCCAAACACAGGCAAACATGTGCATAGCAACATATCCCAGACCCAGCAACATCTCTGTTGCATACACTGGATGGTGTATGATGAAGTGTAATATCCAGAAGCAGAACCCATGCGTTCGGATGTACTACACAATAGCCTCATTGTACATGTCAGTCACACCCATGTATACCCCTGCACCCAAACCTGCTAGCATCCGTGTGCAGCCATACAACCACACACAATGTGCATACCTGAACTGTGGTAAGATGTTTGTGTTAGGCAATGCCACGCGGGCAAATCATTACCCACATGTCAGCAACCCACCGCAGGTACAGATATGTAAATGGCTGCATGTGAATGGCAGA